>NW_026136863.1:112500-115000 GCF_905237075.1 Dicentrarchus labrax | reverse complement strand
ATATGTAAACAATGACAGTTATAGTTCCTCCTGAGCGTCCTCAACGTCTCGGTGCCGCAGTACTGGCCATCTGGAGCTGGATACTGTCGGAGAGCCTGCACCACATCAGCGGGTGAAACCACGCCTCGACCCAATCTCTCGCCCTGCAGGACCCATTGCAGAAAGGCTGTTAGGCGATATTGTCTACAGACATTGAGCACACAGTTAGAGATACATGGTCTTTGTGCAGTAAAGAAGTTAACGTTAGTTCAGTTGGCTGACGTTACGTATTAACCGGAATAACTTTGTGATAATACTTCAACAGACTGTGTACATACATGCCACGTTGTTATAAGACAGAAGCACTTTACAGTCAGACGTCCGTGTGTCCGTAGGCGCACAGCGAGAGCACAGACACCAGCAGTCCGCCCCAGCTCCAGCCAGTCCGGACTCCTCGTCCGGGACAGGCAGGTCCTCTGCCTCGACTGCAGCAGCCTCAGACGCTGCTCGCTATACAGCGGCTCATAAAGGTAGCCTCGAACATCTGATATATACAGCGGCTCATAAAGGTAGCCTCGAACATCTGATATATACAGCGGCTCATAAAGGTAGCCTCGAACATCTGATATATACAGCGGCTCATAAAGGTAGCCTCGAACATCTGATATATACAGCGGCTCATAAAGGTAGCCTCGAACATCTGATATATACAGCGGCTCATAAAGGTAGCCTCGAACATCTGATATATACAGCGGCTCATAAAGGTAGCCTCGAACATCTGATATATACAGCGGCTCATAAAGGTAGCCTCGAACATCTGATATATACAGCGGCTCATAAAGGTAGCCTCGAACATCTGATATATACAGCGGCTCATAAAGGTAGCCTCGAACATCTGATTGACCATCATTGATTACCACAGTCGTAACGTCTGGCTCCACCCACTGATCGGTGACAGGTCTGTAGCGTGAGTGGAACAACAAGAGGAAGTAGTGTTTGTAGTCTCACCTCCTCTACAGAGAGACTTCCTGCTTCCAATGACACACAATGACCATTGTTACATCACTGGAAACAGGAAGTGACACACTAACCTTATTTCTCCCTCTCAGGGGAAGAGAGGGAACGACGACCATTCAACAATATGACTAATGATACACACAGACACATATATTTAACATTTAATATTTATATTTAATATATTTATATTTAATATATTTACTCTACTTTGTTTAAGAATGCTTGATTCTGATTGGCTGGGAGGAGGCCCGCTGACTGAGCACAGCGTCATCAAACAGTAGATCAATACTGACGTCCGTTGGAACAATAAACCTTGTTTACAAAAGTTTAAATTATTAAAGTATTTGAATTGTTTTATTATGTAGAATAAACAGGTTAATCTCCGAGAGCAGGGCAGTTCACTGTAGGGTCCGCTGCCTGTCTCACCTGTCGCTGTCTCACCTGTCCTGTCTCACCTGTCGCTGTCTCACCTGTCCTGTCTCACCTGTCGCTGTCTCACCTGTCCTGTCTCATCTGTTGCTGTCTCACCTGTCGCTGTCTCACCTGTCGCTGTCTCACCTGTCCTGTCTCACCTGTCGCTGTCTCACCTTTCCTGTCTCACCTGTTGCTGTCTCACCTGTGCTGTCTCACCTGTCCTGTCTCACCTGTCGCTGTCTCACCTGTCCTGTCTCACCTGTTGCTGTCTCACCTGTCGCTGTCTCACCTGTCCTGTCTCACCTGTTGCTGTCTCACCTGTCGCTGTCTCACCTGTCCTGTCTCACCTGTCCTGTCTCAGGTGTTGGTGATGCTGCAGCTCCCTCTGGTGGTGACGGCTCAGGTGGACCTGGTCCTGGTTCTGGTCTCCCTGCTGGCCCTCTGGACCAGACTGAGCCGCCTCAGCTACCCCAACGCTGTGGTGTGAGTGTTTGTTTTATACACCTGGAGCAGCTGTAATCCGTGGTGCGTTGAAGGACAGTCAGACGTCTGAGCTCTGTGTTTCTGTGTGCAGGTTTGATGAGGTGTACTACGGTCAGTTTGTGTCTCTCTACATGAAGAGAGTTTTCTTCATCGATGACAGCGGACCGCCGCTCGGTCACATGATCCTGGCCCTGGGAGGTCAGTTACCATGACAACGACACAACCACATAAGGTACTTCCTGTGTGATAATATTTGTGTGTGTGTGTGTGTGTGTGTGTGTTGCAGCGTACCTGGGAGGCTTCGATGGGAACTTTGTGTGGAACAGAATCGGAGCAGGTAGGAACATTTTACTGTAACACCTCCTGCTGCTGTAAACCAGTTCCCTCCAGTTTAACCCGGTTCCAACCGGGTTCCAACCGGGTTCCCTCCAGTTTAACCGGGTTCCAACCGGGTTCCCTCCAGTTTAACCCGGTTCCAACCGGGTTCCCTCCAGTTTAACCGGGTTCCCTCCAGTTTAACCCGGTTCCAACCGGGTTCCCTCCAGTTTAACCCGGTTCCAACCGGGTTCCCTCCAGTTTAACCGGGTTCCCTCCAGTTTAACCCGGT
>NW_026136863.1:40000-102500 GCF_905237075.1 Dicentrarchus labrax | reverse complement strand
ACAGAACCCGTCTGTCTCTCTGCTCATTGGTTCCTCAGTAACAGAACCCGTCTGTCTCTCTGCTCATTGGTTCCTCACTAATAGAACCCGTCTGTCTCTCTGCTCATTGGTTCCTCAGTAACAGAACCCGTCTGTCTCTCTGCTCATTGGTTCCTCACTAACAGAACCCGTCTGTCTCTCTGCTCGTGGGTTCCTCACTAACAGAACCCGTCTGTCTCTCTGCTCATTGGTTCCTCACTAACAGAACCCGTCTGTCTCTCTGCTCATTGGTTCCTCACTTACAGAACCCGTCTGTCTCTCTGCTCATTGGTTCCTCACTAACAGAACCCGTCTGTCTCTCTGCTCATTGGTTCCTCACTAACAGAACCCGTCTGTCTCTCTGCAGCAGTGCGACACACCGGCGTGCGCTGTGTGTGTGCGTGTCGGCGGTGCTGCTGTCTGTCTTCTTCTCGTATCGAACCTTTTGCCCTTTGACCTACGGCAGCCCTGAGCTCTCGGCCAATCAGCTGCAAGGACTGAAGTGGAGAGGCTCCTGGGACATCCTGTACCGCCGCCGCTGAACTTCCTGTTTTTGAACTGTCCGTGATGTCAGCAGTGATGTCAGAGGTGATGTCATGTTGGAGGCGGAGCTTCAGCCTCAATAAAGTGAAACAGGATCAAATGTCTGATTGATGTGTGACATCATTTCCTGTTGTAGAAGACTACAAAATAAAACACTGCTTTTATTTTGACACTGAGTTTGGTGTGTTGTGTTCACTGACTTTATGGATTTATGCTTCCTTTGTCAGATTTGATGGATATTTCATATTAAACTGAACAACAAACAGTGAACTGTGATCATTTCCTGTTTATTGAACATCTTATATAAATATTATACATATTTTATATTTATATTCTCATTATTCTGTATTACTTTATTCACTGTTCTCCAGAACCAGAAGCTGATTCAGGCCGACTGCGTGTATTTATTACGTTTTCTTAAACCCTTTTAAAATCAAGAAGAATATTTCAGTTTAAGTTAAATAAAAAAGCATTTGTAAGATTTGTAAATAAAACAATGTGATGATTTCTAATTGCCCCTCTTCTATTCAGTTGTTTACTGATGAGCCACAATAATGCTCGTCAGTTCAAATGTCTTCATTTTGGGTTTTTATGAGCAAATATTAATAAATGTGATGGATTATGATTAAATCAATAAAGAACATATTATTATTATTATTATTATTATTATTATTATTCAATCAGCAGCAGGAAGCTAATGTTGTCTCATAGCGGACAATGTGTGATTGAAAAGGTTCCGGACGGAACTGAACAGCGGGCAGACCGGAAGTGAGTCGAGGGGAAGCTGATAAAGTGCGGATGATTTGAGCTGCGGTTTGCTTGCGGTGTTTGCGGTGTTTGCGGTGTTTGTGCGGTTGCTGGTTAATGAACGGACACACAGACAGAAACAGTCTCAGCTGAAGACTTTGAACCGGAACTAAGAGAACAATGGCACAGCGCGGGAAGAGTGGTCCCGCCGCACAGCCTGCTGGGTAATATGTTAACGACAGAGTGACGTTGATTGGAGCTCTGCGGCGCGAGGACGCTGAAACTGAAGATCAATCAATAAATCAATCAATAAATCAATCAATAAATCCAACGGTGATCGGACGGAAGCTGCACGAGGTCAGAAACACTAACTGCTAACGGTAGCATCACACAGCTAACTGCTAACGGTAGCTTAAAGGAACAGTAACAGACAGTCTGTTACTGACTGTTACTGTAGTATTACTGACTGTTACTGTAGTATTACTGACTGTTACTGTCTGTTACTGTAGTATTACTGTCTGTTACTGTAGTATTACTGTCTGTTACTGTAGTATTACTGTCTGTTACTGTAGTGTTACTGACTGTTACTGTAGTATTACTGACTGTTACTGTAGTATTACTGACTGTTACTGTAGTATTACTGACTGTTACTGTCTGTTACTGTAGTATTACTGTCTGTTACTGTAGTATTACTGTCTGTTACTGTAGTGTTACTGACTGTTACTGTAGTATTACTGACTGTTACTGTCTATTACTGTAGTATTACTGACTGTTACTGTAGTGTTACTGACTGTTACTGTAGTGTTACTGACTGTTACTGTAGTATTACTGACTGTTACTGTCTGTTACTGTCTGTTACTGTAGTATTACTGTCTGTTACTGTCTGTTACTGTAGTGTTACTGACTGTTACTGACTGTTACTGTAGTATTACTGACTGTTACTGTCTGTTACTGTAGTATTACTGTCTGTTACTGTAGTATTACTGTCTGTTACTGTCTGTTACTGTAGTATTACTGACTGTTACTGTCTGTTACTGTAGTGTTACTGACTGTTACTGTCAGTTACTGTAGTGTTACTGACTGTTACTGTAGTATTACTGTCTGTTACTGTAGTATTACTGACTGTTACTGTCTGTTACTGTCTGTTACTGTAGTATTACTGACTGTTACTGTCTGTTACTGTAGTATTACTGACTGTTACTGTCTGTTACTGTAGTGTTACTGACTGTTACTGTAGTATTACTGACTGTTACTGTCTGTTACTGTAGTATTACTGTCTGTTACTGTAGTATTACTGTCTGTTACTGTCTGTTACTGTAGTATTACTGACTGTTACTGTCTGTTACTGTAGTGTTACTGACTGTTACTGTAGTATTACTGTCTGTTACTGTAGTATTACTGACTGTTACTGTAGTATTACTGACTGTTACTGACTGTTACTGTAGTGTTACTGACTGTTACCGTAGTATTACTGACTGTTACTGTAGTATTACTGACTGTTACTGTCTGTTACTGTAGTGTTACTGACTGTTACCGTAGTATTACTGACTGTTACTGTAGTGTTACTGACTGTTACTGTAGTATTACTGACTGTTACTGTCTGTTACTGTAGTGTTACTGACTGTTACCGTAGTATTACTGACTGTTACCGTAGTTACCGTAGTATTACTGACTGTTACTGTCTGTTACTGTAGTGTTACTGTCTGTTACTGTCTGTTACTGTAGTGTTACTGACTGTTACTGACTGTTACTGTAGTGTTACTGTCTGTTACTGTAGTATTACTGACTGTTACTGACTGTTACTGTAGTGTTACTGTCTGTTACTGTAGTGTTACTGACTGTTACTGTAGTATTACTGACTGTTACTGTCTGTTACTGTAGTATTACTGTCTGTTACTGTAGTATTACTGTCTGTTACTGTAGTGTAACTGACTGTTACTGACTGTTACTGTAGTATTACTGACTGTTACTGTCTGTTACTGTAGTATTACTGTCTGTTACTGTAGTATTACTGACTGTTACTGTAGTATTACTGACTGTTACTGTCTGTTACTGTAGTATTACTGACTGTTACTGTCTGTTACTGTAGTGTTACTGACTGTTACTGTAGTGTTACTGTCTGTTACCGTAGTATTACTGTCTGTTACTGTAGTATTACTGACTGTTACTGTAGTATTACTGACTGTTACTGTAGTGTTACTGACTGTTACCGTAGTATTACTGACTGTTACCGTAGTATTTCTGACTGTTACTGTCTGTTACTGTAGTGTTACTGACTGTTACCGTAGTATTACTGACTGTTACTGTAGTATTTCTGACTGTTACTGTAGTGTTACTGACTGTTACTGTCTGTTACTGTGGTGTTACTGACTGTTACTGTCTGTTACTGTAGTGTTACTGACTGTTACCGTAGTATTACTGTCTGTTACTGTAGTATTACTGACTGTTACTTTCTGTTACTGTAGTATTACTGACTGTTACTGACTGTTACCGTAGTATTACTGACTGTTACTGTCTGTTACCGTAGTATTACTGTCTGTTACTGTAGTATTACTGACTGTTACTGTAGTATTACTGACTGTTACTGTCTATTACTGTAGTATTACTGACTGTTACTGTCTGTTACTGACTGTTACTGTAGTGTTACTGACTGTTACTGTAGTATTACTGACTGTTACTGTCTGTTACTGTCTGTTACTGTAGTGTTACTGTCTGTTACTGTCTGTTACTGTAGTATTACTGACTGTTACTGACTGTTACTGTAGTATTACTGACTGTTACTGTCTGTTACTGTAGTATTACTGTCTGTTACTGTAGTATTACTGTCTGTTACTGTCTGTTACTGTAGTATTACTGACTGTTACTGTCTGTTACTGTAGTGTTACTGACTGTTACTGTCAGTTACTGTAGTGTTACTGACTGTTACTGTAGTATTACTGACTGTTACTGTAGTATTACTGACTGTTACTGTCTGTTACTGTAGTATTACTGTCTGTTACTGTAGTATTACTGTCTGTTACTGTCTGTTACTGTAGTATTACTGACTGTTACTGTCTGTTACTGTAGTGTTACTGACTGTTACTGTAGTATTACTGACTGTTACTGTCTGTTACTGTAGTATTACTGTCTGTTACTGTAGTATTACTGTCTGTTACTGTCTGTTACTGTAGTATTACTGACTGTTACTGTCTGTTACTGTAGTGTTACTGACTGTTACTGTAGTATTACTGTCTGTTACTGTAGTATTACTGACTGTTACTGTAGTATTACTGACTGTTACTGACTGTTACTGTAGTGTTACTGACTGTTACCGTAGTATTACTGACTGTTACTGTAGTATTACTGACTGTTACTGTCTGTTACTGTAGTGTTACTGACTGTTACCGTAGTATTACTGACTGTTACTGTAGTGTTACTGACTGTTACTGTAGTATTACTGACTGTTACTGTCTGTTACTGTAGTGTTACTGACTGTTACCGTAGTATTACTGACTGTTACCGTAGTTACCGTAGTATTACTGACTGTTACTGTCTGTTACTGTAGTGTTACTGTCTGTTACTGTCTGTTACTGTAGTGTTACTGACTGTTACTGACTGTTACTGTAGTGTTACTGTCTGTAACTGTAGTATTACTGACTGTTACTGACTGTTACTGTAGTGTTACTGTCTGTTACTGTAGTGTTACTGACTGTTACTGTAGTATTACTGACTGTTACTGTCTGTTACTGTAGTATTACTGTCTGTTACTGTAGTATTACTGTCTGTTACTGTAGTGTAACTGACTGTTACTGACTGTTACTGTAGTATTACTGACTGTTACTGTCTGTTACTGTAGTATTACTGTCTGTTACTGTAGTATTACTGACTGTTACTGTAGTATTACTGACTGTTACTGTCTGTTACTGTAGTATTACTGACTGTTACTGTCTGTTACTGTAGTGTTACTGACTGTTACTGTAGTGTTACTGTCTGTTACCGTAGTATTACTGTCTGTTACTGTAGTATTACTGACTGTTACTGTAGTATTACTGACTGTTACTGTAGTGTTACTGACTGTTACCGTAGTATTACTGACTGTTACTGTAGTATTTCTGACTGTTACTGTCTGTTACTGTAGTGTTACTGACTGTTACCGTAGTATTACTGACTGTTACTGTAGTATTACTGACTGTTACTGTAGTGTTACTGACTGTTACTGTCTGTTACTGTGGTGTTACTGACTGTTACTGTCTGTTACTGTAGTGTTACTGACTGTTACCGTAGTATTACTGTCTGTTACTGTAGTATTACTGACTGTTACTTTCTGTTACTGTAGTATTACTGACTGTTACTGACTGTTACCGTAGTATTACTGACTGTTACTGTCTGTTACCGTAGTATTACTGTCTGTTACTGTAGTATTACTGTCTGTTACTGTAGTATTACTGACTGTTACTGTCTGTTACTGTGGTGTTACTGACTGTTACTGTCTGTTACTGTAGTGTTACTGACTGTTACCGTAGTATTACTGTCTGTTACTGTAGTATTACTGACTGTTACTTTCTGTTACTGTAGTATTACTGACTGTTACCGTAGTATTACTGACTGTTACTGTAGTGTTACTGTAGTATTACTGACTGTTACTGTCTGTTACTGTAGTGTTACTGACTGTTACCGTAGTATTACTGACTGTTACTGTCTGTTACTGTGGTGTTACTGACTGTTACTGTCTGTTACTGTAGTATTACTGACTGTTACTGTAGTATTACTGACTGTTACTGACTGTTACTGTAGTGTTACTGACTGTTACCGTAGTATTACTGACTGTTACTGTCTATTACTGTAGTATTACTGACTGTTACTGTCTGTTACTGTAGTGTTACTGACTGTTACTGTAGTATTACTGTCTGTTACTGTAGTGTTACTGACTGTTACTGTAGTGTTACTGACTGTTACTCTCTATTACTGTAGTATTACTGACTGTTACTGTCTGTTACTGACTGTTACTGTCTTGTACTGTAGTATTACTGACTGTTACTGACTGTTACTGTAGTGTTACTGTCTGTTACTGTAGTATTACTGACTGTTACTGACTGTTACTGTAGTGTTACTGACTGTTACTGTCTGTTACTGTAGTATTACTGACTGTTACTGACTGTTACTGTAGTGTTACTGACTGTTACTGTAGTATTACTGACTGTTACTCTCTATTACTGTAGTATTACTGACTGTTACTGTAGTATTACTGACTGTTACTGTCTGTTACTGACTGTTACTGTCTGTTACTGTAGTATTACTGACTGTTACTGACTGTTACTGTAGTGTTACTGACTGTTACTGTCTGTTACTGTAGTGTTACTGACTGTTACTGTCTGTTACTGTAGTATTACTGACTGTTACTGACTGTTACTGTAGTATTACTGACTGTTACTGACTGTTACTGTAGTGTTACTGACTGTTACTGTAGTATTACTGACTGTTACTGTCTATTACTGTAGTATTACTGACTGTTACTGTAGTGTTACTGACTGTTACTGTAGTGTTACTGACTGTTACTGTCTGTTACTGTAGTGTTACTGACTGTTACTGTAGTGTTACTGACTGTTACTGTAGTGTTACTGACTGTTACTGTAGTATTACTGACTGTTACTGTCTATTACTGTAGTATTACTGACTGTTACTGTCTGTTACTGACTGTTACTGTAGTATTACTGAGTGTTACTGTCTGTTACTGTAGTGTTACTGACTGTTACTGTAGTGTTACTGACTGTTACTGTAGTATTACTGACTGTTACTGTCTGTTACTGTAGTATTACTGTCTGTTACTGTAGTATTACTGACTGTTACTGTCTGTTACTGTCTATTACTGTAGTATTACTGACTGTTACTGTAGTGTTACTGTAGTGTTACTGACTGTTACTGTCTGTTACTGTAGTGTTACTGTCAGTTACTGTAGTATTACTAACTGTTACTGTCTGTTACTGTAGTGTTACTGACTGTTACTGTAGTATTACTGACTGTTAATGTCTATTACTGTAGTATTACTGACTGTTACTGTAGTGTTACTGTCAGTTACTGTAGTATTACTGACTGTTACTGTAGTGTTACTGACTGTTACTGTCTGTTACTGTAGTGTTACTGACTGTTACTGTAGTATTACTGACTGTTACTGTCTGTTACTGACTGTTACTGTAGTGTTACTGTCTGTTACTGTAGTATTACTGACTGTTACTGTAGTGTTACTGTAGTGTTACTGTCAGTTACTGTAGTATTACTGTCAGTTACTGTAGTATTACTGACTGTTACTGACTGTTACTGTCTATTACTGTAGTGTTACTGACTGTTACTGTCTGTTACTGACTGTTACTGTAGTATTACTGTCAGTTACTGTAGTATTACTGTCTGTTACTGTAGTGTTACTGTCTGTAACTGTCTATTACTGTAGTGTTACTGACTGTTACTGTCTGTTACTGACTGTTACTGTAGTATTACTGTCAGTTACTGTAGTATTACTGTCAGTTACTGTAGTATTACTGTCTATTACTGTAGTATTACTGACTGTTACTGTAGTATTACTGACTGTTACTGTAGTGTTACTGTCTGTTACTGTCTATTACTGTAGTGTTACTGACTGTTACTGTCTGTTACTGACTGTTACTGTAGTATTACTGTCAGTTACTGTAGTATTACTGTCTGTTACTGTCAGTTACTGTAGTATTACTGTCTATTACTGTAGTATTACTGTCTGTTACTGTAGTGTTACTGTCTGTAACTGTCTATTACTGTAGTGTTACTGACTGTTACTGTCTGTTACTGACTGTTACTGTAGTATTACTGTCAGTTACTGTAGTATTACTGTCAGTTACTGTAGTATTACTGTCAGTTACTGTAGTATTACTGACTGTTACTGTAGTATTACTGACTGTTACTGTAGTGTTACTGTCTGTTACTGTCTATTACTGTAGTGTTACTGACTGTTACTGTCTGTTACTGACTGTTACTGTAGTATTACTGTCAGTTACTGTAGTATTACTGTCTGTTACTGTCAGTTACTGTAGTATTACTGTCTATTACTGTAGTATTACTGTCTGTTACTGTAGTGTTACTGTCTATTACTGTAGTATTACTGTCAGTTACTGTAGTATTACTGTCTATTACTGTAGTATTACTGACTGTTACTGTAGTGTTACTGTCTATTACTGTAGTATTACTGACTGTTACTGTAGTGTTACTGTCTATTACTGTAGTATTACTGACTGTTACTGTAGTATTACTGTCTATTACTGTAGTATTACTGACTGTTACTGTCAGTATTTATACTTTAAATTCTTTATTGACAGAATTGTAACATAACACTGCAGAACAGTTGAGGGAGTATTGAAAAAATAAAAACACATTTATAATTATTTATTTATTCATTATTATCACAGCTGATCACTATATATCAGTAAATACTGACAGTGTCTGTCTGTCTGTCTGTCTGTCTGTCTGTGTGTGTGTGTGTGTGTGTGCGCGTGTGCGCGCTCAGACATGTCTGTCTCTCTGTCCACAGAGAGAGACAGGATCCAGCGACAGGTGGAGGAGCTGGAACAGAGTCTGTCTGTAACACAGGCTGAAATGGAGCTGCTGAGCAGTGAGACAGGTACCTGTCTGTGTTTATGTATGTATGTCAGTCCACCTGTCTCTCTCTCTAACAATGGTCCTGTGTGTCTTTGGGCAGATGATGACGACACAGAGGAGGAGGCAGGACAGGTAACACACACACACACACACACACACAGTTACCACGGCAACATGTATAAATAAACTCCAGGTTTACTGTAAGGACAACAACTACTGTTAGTGGAACAAACAACAACTACTGTTAGTGGAACACACAACAACAACTACTGTTAGTGGAACAAACAACAACAACTACTGTTAGTGGAACAAACAACAACAACTACTGTTAGTGGAACACACAACAACAACTACTGTTAGTGGAACAAACAACAACAACTACTGTTAGTGGAACAAACAACAACTACTGTTAGTGGAACACACAACAACAACTACTGTTAGTGGAACACACAACAACAACTACTGTTAGTGGAACAAACAACAACTACTGTTAGTGGAACAAACAACAACTACTGTTAGTGGAACAAACAACAACTACTGTTAGTGGAACAAACAACAACTACTGTTAGTGGAACACACAACAACAACTGTTAGTGGAACACACAACAACAACTACTGTTAGTGGAACACACAACAACAACTACTGTTAGTGAAACAAACAACAACTACTGTTAGTGGAACAAACAACTACTGTTAGTGGAACAAACAACAACAACTACTGTTAGTGGAACACACAACAACAACTACTGTTAGTGCAACACACAACAACAACTACTGTTAGTGGAATAAACAACAACAACTACTGTTAGTGGAACAAACAACAACAACTACTGTTAGTGGAACAAACAACAACTGTTAGTGGAACAAACAACAACAACTGTTAGTGGAACAAACAACAACTACTGTTAGTGCAACACACAACAACAACTACTGTTAGTAGAACAAACAACTACTGTTAGTGGAACAAACAACAACAACTACTGTTAGTGGAACAAACAACAACAACTGCTGTTAGTGGAACAAACAACTACTGTTAGTAGAACAAACAACTACTGTTAGTGGAACAAACAACAAAAACTACTGTTAGTGGAACAAACAACAAAAACTACTGTTAGTGGAACACACAACTACTACTGTTAGTGGAACAAACAACAACTACTGTTAGTGGATGAACTCTGATTTAATATTCATATATATTTATGTTTTAGTAATAATTTGTCTGTGTGTGTCTGTCTGTCTCTGTGTGTGTGTGTGTGTGTGTGTGTGTGTGTGTGTGTGTGTGTGTGTGTGTGTGTGTGTGTGTGTTTGTGTGTGTGTTTGTGTGTGTGTGTGTGTTCAGTCTGCAGCAGTTCTGTTGGCTGAGAGAGAGAAGATCCAGAAGGAGATCCAGAACCTGGAGAATGTCCTTGGACCACACAGTCCTGTCTATGTGTCAGGTACCTGTCTGTCTGTCTGTCTGTCTGTCTGTCTGTCTGTCTGTGTCTTCAGTTGAACATGAACTGATATTGATGTCTGTTGTTCAGATGATGACAGTAGCAGCGGCAGCAGTGATGAGGTCAGTAATAACATCAACCCTCCAACATCTCGACATCAGCGACAGACAGTCAGTACTGATCTTACCCTGTCTGTCTGTCTGTCTGTCTGTCCGTCCAGAGTGAGCTGGGTCTGTCTCTGTCAGTGGACTCGTGTCTTCAGATGAACCTCGTCTACCAGCAAGTCATTGAGGAGACTCTGGACCAACTGGAGACACTACTGACTCACAACCACAGACAGCAGGTCAGTACTGTCACACAACCACAGACAGCAGGTCAGCACTGTCACACAACCACAAACAGCAGGTCAGTACTGACACACAACCACAGACAGCAGGTCAGTACTGTCACACAACCACAAACAGCAGGTCAGTACTGACACACAACCACAGACAGCAGGTCAGCACTGTCACACAACCACAGACAGCAGGTCAGCACTGACACACAACCACAGACAGCAGGTCAGCACTGTCACACAACCACAGACAGCAGGTCAGCACTAATGAATAATAATAATAATAATAATAATAATAATAATGAATATTTTCTAGGACTGGGTATTGTTAAGAACTTCACAATTCGGTTCGATTTCGATATTGATTTAAATGCTTCGATATCGATTCAGTAATAAGTAGAATTAAACAAATTATTCATTGATTCGTTGATTATTTTAAAAGCTTCGGGACGGCGACTGCCGTCATGTGTTTGTGTGTTGGTATGGCGTATTGTGGTTCCAGTGTGTATACCATCTTCTGAAAACCCCCGTTTTCCACAACACTGTACGGTCGTAGGTCCGTACATATGAAGATGGCCACAGCCTCCGTTATCTTCTGTGT
Source organism: Dicentrarchus labrax (assembly GCF_905237075.1). Taxonomy (NCBI): domain Eukaryota; kingdom Metazoa; phylum Chordata; class Actinopteri; family Moronidae; genus Dicentrarchus; species Dicentrarchus labrax. The sequence continues at coordinate 91,225 of NW_026136863.1, read as the reverse complement.
GCGGGCAGAGTTTGGTGGCAGTTTGCAAAGGAAGGATCTGTGGAGTTGCGTCTGTTTTGAATCCACAGGTTTAGCCGCGGGTTGCTGCAAAACACGTTGTTGTTGTTGTTGTTGTTGTTGTGTGGTCGAGTGTGGCCTCCGTCCGTACAATGCAAATCATACAAAGGTGTTGCTCACCGTGCCCCCACTGGCCAGGGGCTTGAATCGATTCAGAGGATTTAATGAATCGATATTGAATTGGGAAAAAATATATTGTAATGCATTGATGAATCAATATTTTTACCCACCCTTAATATTTTCTCTCTGTAGAAGGAGGTGGTGACCCAGCTGTCTGGACCAATCAAAGAGCCCTCCCGGGAACAGCGCCCGCCCTCCTCCTACCAGCAGCCAATCAACATGTTCCTGGGACGCTTCCTCAAACCGTACTTCAAGGACAAACTGACAGGACTGGTAAGACAGACAGACAGACAGACAGACAGTCTCAGATAGACAGACAGACAGACAGTCTCAGATAGACAGACAGACAGACAGAGAGTCTCAGATAGACAGACAGTCTCACTGCTGACCAATGAGACGCTGTGTTTGTGTCTCCAGGGTCCTCCAGCCAATCAGGAGACGAAGGAGAAGGCCCGATGGATGACGGGTTGTCTGGACGACAAGAAAGTGAAAATAAAACGATGTGAGAATCAAATTTAAACTGATCACCAACTTTTATTGATCAAATCCTCTTACTGATTTAGTGTGTGTGTGTGTGTGTGTGTGTGTGTGTGTGTTCAGGGGAGAGCTGGCAGAAAACTTTATTGATCCACTCAGTAGCCAAAGACGCTCTGAGGAGACTCATCCAACCCAAACTGTCCAGGTAATGTGTCTGCACCTGGAATAGCAACTGAGAATGAGCTGTCAATCATAAGGTAGCCCCGCCCTAAAGCATACCCTGTCTGTCTGTCTCTGTCTCACTGTATCTGTCTGTCTGTCTCTGTCTCACTGTATCTGTCTGTCTGTCTCTGTCTCACTGTATCCGTCTCACTGTATCTGCCTGTCTGTATCCGTCTCACTGTATCTGCCTGTCTGTATCTGTCTGTCTGTATCTGTCTCACTGTATCTGTCTGTCTGTCTCTGTCTCACTGTATCTGTCTGTCTGTCTCTGTCTCACTGTATCCGTCTCACTGTATCTGCCTGTCTGTATCCGTCTCACTGTATCTGTCTGTCTGTCTCTGTCTGTCTGTATCTGTCTCACTGTATCTGTCTGTCTGTCTCTGTCTCACTGTATCTGTCTGTCTGTATCTGTCTCACTGTATCTGTCTCACTGTATCTGCCTGTCTGTATCCGTCTCATTGTATCTGTCTGTCTGTATCTGTCTCACTGTATCTGTCTCACTGTATCTGTCTGTCTTTCAGGTTGGACTACCTGAGTCAGAAGCTGTTGTCAGCAGGGGAGACAGACAGGCAGCAGCTCAGACAGCAGATAGACAGTGTGGAGAGAGAGATCGACCTGCTCAGGTACGTCTGTCTGTCTGACTGTCAGGGTTCAGAATGTGAGACAGTGGCGGTCCTCTCACTGCACTTCCTGTCCCTTCTGTACTTCATAATAAAAGTCAACTTCCTCCAGTGAGATGCTTTTAATGTGAAATGTGTGTTTAATGTGAGTCTGTCTCTGATTGGTCAGAGGGAAGAAGGAGGAGGAGCTGATTGGTGATCGATATGATGAACATGATTGGCAGAAAATCTCTAACGTTGATGTAAGTGTATCACGTGATCACATGATCCTGACTGTAACATCACTGTCACTAAATCTCCTCCTCTCCTCTCCTCCTCTCTCTTCCTCTCCTCTCCTCCTCCTCCTCTCTCCTCCTCACCTCTCCTCCTCCTCCTCTCTCCTCCTCACCTCTCCTCCTCCTCTATCCTCCTCCTCCCCTCTCCTCCTCCTCTATCCTCCTCCCCTCTCCTCCTCACCTCTCCTCCTCCTCCTCTATCCTCCTCCTCCTCTATCCTCCCCTCACCTCTCCTCCTCCTCCCCTCTCCTCCTCACCTCTCCTCCTCCTCCCCTCTCCTCCTCCCCTCTGCTCCTCCTCTCCTCTTTCTCTATCCTCCTCCTCTCTCCTCCTCACCTCTCCTCCTCTCGTACTCCCTCCCCTCTCCTCCTCTCCTCCTCCTCTATCCTCCTCCCTTCTCCTCCTCTCCTCCTCCTCCTCTATCCTCCTCCCTTCTCCCTCCCTCTCCTCCTCCCATCTCCTCCTCCTCTATCCTCCTCCCTTCTCCTCCTCATCTCTCCTCCTCCCCTCTCCTCCTCCTCTCCTCCTCCTCCCCTCTCCTCCTCTCTCCTCCTCCTCTATCCTCCTCCCCTCTCTCCTCCTCTCCTCTCCTCCTCTATCCTCCTCCCCTCTCCTCCTCACCTCTCCTCTCCTACTCCTCCCCTCTCCTCCTTCTTTATCCTCCTCCCCTCTCCTCCTTCTTTATCCTCCTCCCCTCTCCTCCTCTCTCCTCCTCAGTTTGAGGGGACGAGGGAGGCGGAGGACATCCGTTGTTTCTGGCAGAACTTCCTGCACCCGTCCATCAATAAGAGTCGATGGAGTCAGGAGGAGGTGCAGCAGCTGAAGGAGATCAGCAGGAGACACGGAGAGAGACACTGGGAGACCATCGCTGCTGAGCTGGGGGTGAGGAGGAGGAGTCTGTCTCCTGTCTGTCTGTAACCTGTCTGTCTGTAACCTGTCTGTCAGACGGGGAGGACAGCCTTCCTGTCTCTCTGTAACCTGTCTGTCAGACAGGGAGGACAGCCTTCCTGTCTGTCTGTAACCTGTCTCTCTGTAACCTGTCTATCAGACGGGGAGGACAGCCTTCCTGTCTGTCTGTAACCTGTCTGTCTGTAACCTGTCTATCAGACGGGGAGGACAGCCTTCCTGTCTCTCTGTAACCTGTCTCTCTGTAACCTGTCAGACAGGGGGAGGACAGCCTTCCTGTCTGTCTGTAACCTGTCTCTCTGTAACCTGTCTATCAGACGGGGAGGACAGCCTTCCTGTCTGTCTGTAACCTGTCTCTCTGTAACCTGTCTATCAGACGGGGAGGACAGCCTTCCTGTCTGTCTGTAACCTGTCTCTCTGTAACCTGTCTGTCAGACGGGGAGGACAGCCTTCCTGTCTGTCTGTAACCTGTCTCTCTGTAACCTGTCTGTCTGTAACCTGTCTGTCAGACGGGGAGGACAGCCTTCCTGTCTGTCTGTAACCTGTCTGTCAGACGGGGAGGACAGCCTTCCTGTCTGTCTCTAAACTGTCTGTCTGTAACCTGTCTGTCAACCTTCCTTCTTCTGTAACCTGTCTGTCTGTAACCTGTCTGTCAGACGGGGAGGACAGCCTTCCTGTCTGTCTGTAACCTGTCTGTCTGTAACCTGTCTGTCAGACGGGGAGGACAGCCTTCCTGTCTCTCTGTAACCTGTCTGTCTGTAACCTGTCTGTCAGACGGGGAGGACAGCCTTCCTGTCTGTCTGTAACCTGTCTGTCTGTAACCTGTCTGTCAGACGGGGAGGACAGCCTTCCTGTCTGTCTGTAACCTGTCTGTCTGTAACCTGTCTGTCAGACGGGGAGGACAGCCTTCCTGTCTGTCTGTAACCTGTCTGTCTGTAACCTGTCTGTCAGACGGGGAGGACAGCCTTCCTGTCTGTCTGTAACCTGTCTGTCTGTAACCTGTCTGTCAGACGGGGAGGACAGCCTTCCTGTCTCTCTGTAACCTGTCTGTCTGTAACCTGTCTGTCAGACGGGGAGGACAGCCTTCCTGTCTCTCTGTAACCTGTCTGTCTGTAACCTGTCTGTCAGACGGGGAGGACAGCCTTCCTGTCTGTCTGTAACCTGTCTGTCTGTAACCTGTCTGTCAGACGGGGAGGACAGCCTTCCTGTCTCTCTGTAACCTGTCTGTCTGTAACCTGTCTGTCAGACGGGGAGGACAGCCTTCCTGTCTCTCTGTAACCTGTCTGTCTGTAACCTGTCTGTCTGTAACCTGTCTGTCTGTAACCTGTCTGTCAGACGGGGAGGACAGCCTTCCTGTGTCTGCAGACGTTCCAGCGCTTCGTCTCGGACTCGTTGAGAAACAACAGTTGGACTCCGGACGAAGACGTTCTGCTCAGAGAGCTCGTGGACAAGATGAGTATCGGAAACTTCATCCCCTACACGCAGAGTAATGACATCACTGTGACATCACTGTGACATCACACTGCGACTTATGTTGATGCAACACAACAGTTAACACCTTTCTGTCTGTCTACCTGTCTGTCTCTCTCAGTGAGTTACTTCATGGAGGGTCGTGACCCCGCTCAGCTGATCTACAGGTGGAACCAGGTCTTGGACCCGAGCCTGAAGAAAGGTCCGTGGACCCAACAGGAGGACCAGGTAGGGTGGGGGGCGGGGCTTAGACAGGACACACCCACCACCTGCACAATAATGACATCATGATCTGACAGTTAGAGTTGTTAGCATGACGTCTGCCTGTCTCCCTCTCAGCTGCTGCTGCAGGCTGTCTCTCGTCACGGGGAGAAGGACTGGTGGAAGATCCGGTCTGAGGTTCCTGGACGCACTGACAGCGGCTGCAGAGACAGGTAGGGGAGAGCTGATTGGACGACAGGAAGTGAGTGTTCACCTTGAGTCAGGTGTTAGCTGTGAGCTAGCTGATGTGTATCAGGTGATCGGTGTCTGTTAATGTGAATATTATTTATTATTATATTTAATGTTGCAGCTGGGTTGCTTCCCTCAGGGATCAATAAAGTGTTTATAGAATCATTAATGTGATCATTATTTCTGTATTAGCTGCAGATGGAGGACGGCTGCACAGATATGAACTCACAACAACACGATAAATGATCACCATCGCTAACTAGCTGTGTGCTAGTTAATGTTGGCTCATTTATTCACGCTGATAGAAATCCACGTCTTCGTTTTGATTTCTAATTAGTGAAGTTAGTTTATTAGTTACTGCTATATTACTGTAACAACAACAACAACATGATGCAGCCTGCAGGATGTGTTTGCTTGGTAACGTCAGCCGAGACAATTGTGGCCAAAAGTATGTCGACAGAGCTCTGTGTGTGTGTGTGTGTGTGTGTGTGTGTGTGTGTGTGTGTGTGTGTGTGTGTGTGTGTGTGTGTGTGTGTGTGTGTGTGTGTGTGTGCGTGCAGGTACTATGACAGTCTGAAGGCGGGAACAAAGAGAGGAGGGTTCGACAAACATGAGCGAGAGCTGCTGCTGCAGCTGGTGGAGAAACACGGAGTCGGTAGGTCAGCTGTAATTGATTAATGTCAGTGAGAAACTGATCAATATTAACTTGCTGATCACTTTATATCAATAAATACTGACGTGTGTGTGTGTGTGTGTGTGTGTGTGTGTGTAAGGTCGCTGGGCGAAGATTGCAGCAGAGATTCCTCATCGTAATGACGCTCAGTGTCTTCGTGAGTGGAGGAAACTGAGCAGACAAGCTCTACTTCCTGCTCAGGTACCCTCACCTGTCACAGGATTCTGTAGTAACACACAGCAGCCACAAGATAGCAGTTTTAGCAGCTACTGTCGATGTATTTTACCGAGGAGGAGGAGGAGGAGGAGGAGGAGGAGCAGCTTAGAATCAGAATCAGGTTATCACAAACAGGAATTTGCCTCGATTTATTGGTGCATAATAATAAACAGAAAAATATAAATAAAGATAAAATAGAGTCGATATGTACAAATAAAATAAAAAGAAACAATATGACGATTATTTAAATGAATGAAGAGCTGTACAGTTTGCAGGAATGTGCAACATACAATGTGCAACATACAATGCGTAACATACAATGTGCATAGGTCTGGTACCGGGTCTGATACCGGGTCCAATACCGGGTCCAATATCATCCACAGTCTTCATCATAGTGAACTAACTGATTCTCTTTCTGTGTCATTAGATAAGAAAGAAAACTAGAAAACCACCAACGAGTTGTGGAGGACTGAAGGAGGAGGAGAGGAAGAAGAAGAAGAAGAAAAAGAAGGAGGAGGAGAAGAAGCTGGTTGCCCCGGTCAAGAGAATCAGGACACTAAGAAAAGTGAAGGAGGAGGAGGTGGAGATGGGGGAGACCAGTGAGGAGGAGGAGTTTGTGATGGAGTTCATGGACTCTGATGGAGAGGAGAAGAAGAAAAGGAAAGGGGTAGTGGAAGCATTAAGGGTTGAGGAGAAGGAGGTGGAGAAGGAGGAGGAAGCAAAGGAGTACACCTTCCCTCCCATACAGGAGTGGATTCCAACAGAAAGAGCTCAGTGTTCTACCTTCCTGAGCTTTCGACCGGCGGAGTTGCCTTCCTCCGGAGACGCCCACAACGGGAAACCAGTCCGGACGACCATCCTGGGTGATTTCGGCCGCTCCGTGATCATTGGACCACCTCCCAAAGAGCTGCAGTTGGAGCGGCACCACAGCACCAGCACCATGATGATGGTGTCACCTGAACAGCTGCAAGCCCACCTGTACCACCTGGCGGACAAGTTCAACGGCTCCCAGGGGAAGGTCCAAACCAGCAGACTGAACCTCCTGGTGTCGGACAAAGGGCTGGAGTACAAGCTGCGGGCTGCGGTGACACCGTGGATCGGCAACCTGCTGATCCCGTCAAAAACCAGACTGACTGTTGCCGACGCCCTGAGAGAGCAAGGTCAGAAGACCCCGCTCTCCTCCACATCCGTCTTCCTGCTTCTCCTCCAGACCATGAATGTGGACTCTGTGGGCTGTAAGAAGATTATAGAGAAGAGGAAGAACAACGTGGCATTATTTACACCACCTTCACGCCGCTTCTCTGTCCAGAAAGTGATCCCAAACAGCGTTGCACATCTCCTGCAGCAGAAGGAGGCGAAGGAGGAACTAGACTTGCAGCACAAACTGATCCTGGCGCAGCTTCAGGAGGTGCAGCAACAGAAACGGCTCGAAAAGCAACAACTGCAGCTCAATCAGCAACTACAACCACAGCAACACCTTCAGCTTGAACAGCAACTGCGACTGCAGCAACTCATGCTGCTGCAGCAACCTTCTCTTCCTTGCCACCCGACAGTGCCTCCTCAGAATCGCCCCAGCTTTCTCCTTCAGATGCCCCCTCAGATGTCGTTTCCTCCTGCAGTCTTCTTTTCTCAACAGCAGCCTCACTCTGCCTCCATCCAGCTTGTGCCTCCCTCTTCCCTGACCCCCCCACCTCTCTGCAGACCTACGTTACCTGCACCTCCTGCTCCACATATACCAAATGTTTCTCCAATTTCTGTGGTCCCAGTGACCGTGAACGCCACATCTACCTACTCTACCTCTGACCGGAAACAAACTGGACCTCAAAACCTCACAGTTGCCGTTGCCCCTGCCCCTTCCCCTAACCAGCATATTTCTGTTGAATCCACCTCCAGCCAGCCTTGTCCTGTCCACAGTCCACCTTGCTCCACCCTGGATCCACTCAAAGGGAAGGGGCAAACGGTGGACCAACAGGCTGTTTGCAGCAGTCAGAATGGGGTGCATTTGAGCGGGGCAGGTGATGTTGTTATTGAGAAGGGAAAGAGGATCCGAAAGCTCAGTCTGAAGGCCAAAGCTCTGCAAGAAGCCAAGGTAACCTTGGGTCCGATTTTGGGGCTAATAAATTGCGTAGACAGTATCGGAAGAGTGTTGAATACTGGTCTCGGAACCACTCTAAATGAGTAGTAGATCACAGTGCTGCTCACAGCCTGAAAGGTTATCTTGTTGAGGTCCCTGGTCCAGAAAAGGCTGCCGGGCCATAAGATATGTGGTACTGGGGTACATGTAACCATGGCGACCGCAGAAATCACACTGAGGAAAAACGTGAAGTAGATAATTTTAAGAGTTCCCTGAATCAGTCAAAACCCTTTTAGTTCTTCACAGTTCAGCTGATAACTAACACTCTCTAAGCCTCGCCCCTTCTTGCTCTGTGCTCCAATAACAGTTGATCAAGCCTCCAGGAACACTTCATCGTGCTTTAGTCTATACATTTGTATTAAATCAGAGGACTTCACAGACGACCTCTTTGCTCTCTGGTTGCTCTTTAAACTTTGACGTCTGTCTCTTTGTTTCAGACTGAAGTCGAGAAGAAATCGGCTCCGTCTCCACGACAGAAATCTCAGCGGTCTCGTCTCCAGACCGCCGTCCCTGTTCCTCCTCAGCCAGTCTGCACTGCTCCCGTCCAGCCGATACCTCAGACTCCTCAGTGGACTCCTCCCCCTGCAGCTCCTCAAAGACCACCTCCTGCCACAGAAACTGAAGCTCCTTCACTGCAGGAAGCTCCTCCTCTCAGACTGGATGTCCGTCCTGTGTCTGTGAACGCCACACCAGCCTTCTCTGATAGCTTAACCCGGCCCTCCTCCATACCAACCAATCAGTGCACTGCACCCTCCAATTCAGGCTTACCTGCTATTTTTCGCAAAGAACATGACTACAGCTTTTTAAATCCTGCCCCTGCCCCCAATCAATCAAGCCCCGCCCCCAAACAGACAAAGCCCAGGTGGCGGAAATCTGGCCCCGCCCCCAAAAAGACTCCCAGGGCCCCAGCCAGAGGGAGGAAACGAGGGAGGGGGAGCAGTCAGGATGAGCAATATGTGGGCAGGGCAGATGGGACAGTGGGTGGGGCAGATGGGACAGTGGGTGGGGAAGGTGAGGCATCATTGGGTGAGGCAGGTGAGGCACCAGTGGGTGGGGCAGGTGAGGCACCAGTGGGTGGGGCAGGTGAGGCAGTGGGTGGGGCAGGTGAGGCATCAGTGGGCGGGGCAGTTACAGGTGTGATCCAGGAAGGAAAGAGGGTTCGGAAGCCGAGTCAGAGGGCAAGAGCTCTACAGGAAGCTGCTCAGGTCGTGGTAAGAGCTCACAGTTAGCATAGCCCTGATCCACCAAACTCCATTCAGAAAACAATAATTTTAAAAGTAGTTAGCTCGACAGACCGAGTATAAGACTTCTTACAAATCTCGTTATTTTAGCATCATATTGATCAGTTTATTGATCAAATGGACTTTTATTTACTCTTTTATTCTCTGAAAGACAATGTAAAATTATTGAAATGAACTTGTAAACTGAAGTTAATATTAATATAATTACTGTTATTGTTCTATCTACAGCAGTGACTTATGCACTGACTACTGCCCTGTATCTACAGCACTGACTTATGCACTGTATTAAATCACAGAAACTTCTGATTATTTTGGGCTCATACCGCCTCAGTGAGACACATTGAAGGGAGAATACTCACTTGAGGAACACAAGGCAAATATGTACTTAATGTTTGGTGGAAGACTCCTTCAGTCTGACTCCTCCTGTTTTTCTGTTCCCAGGTTGAAACCAAGAAGAAGAGAACTTCTTCTTCTTCTCCTCGTAAGAAGCGACCTTCTACGTCTCGCTCTAAACAGGAAGTTGTGGTCCAGAATCGGCCAGTGACCCCGGTACCCAGGTTCTTTTTGGGTCCCGGTCAATCCATGTGGGTCATGACTCCTGGGGGGCTGGTCCAGCTAGCAAAAGCCCCGCCCCAAGGCCTGCAGTTCCCATTAGTACCAAGTGCCCCCATTCCAGCTCTGCCCCGGAATAAATTAAACCCCCAGCCATCCCCTCTTGCACCCAAACCCACCGGCATGAATCAGCCCAGTCCTCTTAATGCTTCGCCCACTGGTCTCTCCAAGCCCCTCCCCCCAGGCTTCATCCTGCAACCAGTCCGAACCCCCGCCCCCCGCCTGCCCCAGCAGAAACTCCTCCTTCCATATAAGGGCGCGGTGAGAGTGGACCCTGCCGCGGCCCCTCCCCTCAGGAGAGAGGCGCTGCAGTTCGACCCCTCCCTGATGTTTGTGGAGTCTCCGGCGGCGGTGCGTGATTGGCTGAGTGGGCAGGGAGGAGTGGCAGTACCTGGAGAAGGCCCTGCTCTTCCCTACCTGCCACCGTTCGTCAGCAGTCTGAGCACGCTCAGTGCGCTACTGCTGGCCCAGAAGTCTCTGACCAAATCGTCCCTGCGGTTGTTGTGTCAAGGGTCCAAACCCCGACGCCCCCAAACCGGACCTGAAAGCCAGAGGACACCCAGTCCTTCTCCAGACCTCCCAGACTCTACGTCTGACCTGAGACCAGCTGCAGACCAACCAGGTAACACACCTGACAGGTACAGAGGCAATTAGTGACATCCTGTATGAGGCGTTAGCAGCGTCCGACTAGCCAGTAGCTACACTGTTAGCTGCAACTGTGACTTTATAATGACAACCTCCAGTTGGGCTTTATGGTCATCTCCATGTTGGTGTTTAGCAGCCAGTGGAGGTCATGTACAGCGAGTTGAGCTGCTCTGTGGAGCTATTGTAGTAAAACAACAGTCTGTGTGTGAGTAATCGGATCTGTAACTGTGTGGACAAACATTAAATGTTTCATCAGTTACAGCTCAGGCCGGACTCTCAATTGGCTCTTTTTACTCAAGACTCTTCTTTCACTTCTGCTGCTGCAGATCTGCAAATGTGTGTGGAGAGATTTGTCCACTGAGAGTCTAACCCGAGCTGTAACTGATGGGCTGTCTGTATTTCCAGCTCTCCCAGTACTGAAACTGCTGTCCACACAGATTGAGATACAGTTACACAACTTCACTCATATCTGGTCAGCACTGTTTCACAGTTTAATCTGAGTTTGGTGCGTTGAGCTGGACGGACTCACTGAGAATGAGCTGTCAATCAGAAGGTAGCCCCGCCCTAAAGCGTTGTTATTTTAACCTTCTGTTGTTAATGAATTATACAACAAAAAACACTGAAATCATCTCAACAAGCACCTCATTTTAAACTGCTGTGAAATCGTTTGTTTTGTCCTCCTGCAGCTCCTGCTGTCGGCTCAGACCTCCCACAGGAGGAGGCAGAGGAGGCGGAGCTTGTGGTGGCGGTACGTCAGCTGGTGGCGGAGCGTTTCTCAAGTAACCCCGCCTACCAGCTGCTGAAGGCCCGCTTCCTGTCCTGCTTCACTCTCCCCGCCCTCCTGGCCACCGTGCAGCCAATCACAGAGAAGACTGCGTCCCGCCCAGCCAATGAGGAGGAGGAGGAGGAGGATGAAGAGGAGGACGAGGAGGAGGTGGAACTGGAGAAAATCCGTGAAAAAGGAAAACAGAGGAGAGCCCAGGTGAGTGTTACTACAGATGTTTATCATTTTTATTGATTGATTATTAGTGTGATCAGTAATCAGCTTCATTCTAAATATGATCCAGAAATCTTTGCTGCTGTGTGACGGCTCAGGAGCTCCATCCAATCACTTCTCAGGAATCATCAACACACCCGCCGGACCAGACCAGACCGGACCAGTACAGCCCGGATCAGATCGGACCAGTAGCAACCAGACTGTCGGTGTCCAGTGAAAACCACAGTTGTGAAGTTTGTTGGTTGAGTTTAGAAACAGAACTGGAGATAAAAAGATTTGTGAGTTTGAAGAAGTTGATTATTTAAAATAAATGTTTTTCACTGGACACTAACAGACCAGATCAGACTGGATCAGACCAGATCAGACTGGATCAGACTGGATCAGACCAGATCAGACCAGGTTAAGTTGAGATCTCAGAATGTCGACAGGTGCGTTTAAAGACCCTCTGAAATTTGAGAATTTAACATATTCCGATAATCCAGAGCTGGTTCTAAAATGTCTGAGTGTTCTTGAATGCACCATCAGTGAGCGATCAATAGAATCAGTCGATAGAAGAGTTCAGTGTGCAGAGACTGCTGCAGCTCCGTGGTGCCTTCAGGAACATCAGGAGTTGTAAAGTGGTAAAATAAAGAGTATAAAATATATATTTTGTTATTTTTACTTTTTATTAAAGTTGTGTAAATAAATGATATTAAGTTATAATGTAATGATAGTGATTGGTCATGAGCTGGTACATTTGTAATAAAGAGAAGCAGGTGAAACTACTTCCTGGTTTGTCTTTATGAATGAATCTCGTGACTTTTTTCTTCTCTCCGTTCGGTTTCACTTCAGCTCATTGATTTCCAGGAATCTGTTTGCCAATCAGTGACATCACTTCCTGTTTCAGTCAGCTGCTGTTTCCTGTTGAATTTAGTCGGACTTCTCTAATCGATCTCGTCTTCCTCTTTCTGTCCATTCTGTCCAAACGCACAGACCGCAAACCAGACAAATAACTGACTGAAACTACTATTATTATTATTGTTATTGGTGTTGTTGTTGTTCTGCTGCCTGAAGATTTCAGCTCTATGCTGTTGGTTCTTTGTGTGACGTTCTCTTCCCACAGTTTCTCAGAATAACTTCATATATACAGTATAATAATACACTCCTGAAAAAAATCTTAAGACCAGGAGAAAAATTGTATGTAAGTAAGTATTTGCATTTTGAGTTGGTGGAACATAACAAGGTTGTAAGTAGAGCTTCAAAGTGCAAAAATAAGAAACAGGAGCAAGAGACAAAAAAAATAGAGTAGGCAATTTATTGAAATTGCATTTAAACTCATACAGGCTGTTCATCAGTTGATCAAAAGTTTAAGACCATAGCCTTAAAAAGTCCAAATCTGTGCAAAAATCGTGCTGTAATTTTCTATCAGGCATTCACACTGTCACGACCCCCTGATGGCAAAGGCAAAAAGGCTTTCTGTCTTTGAACGTGACAGGATTGTTGAGTTGCACAAGAAAGGCCTCTTGCAACGTGCCATAACTGCCGAGGTTGGACGCAGTGAGAGTCATTTTACATTTCTTAAAAGGTCCTGAGGGTTATGGGACAAAAAAGTCAAGTGCTAGACCCAAAAAAACATCACCTGCGCTGGAGGATCAAACGGGCTGTCCTTGAAGAGACAGACCGATCCTCGACCCAGATTAAGGCCCTTACTGAATCTGACTGTAGCCCAATTACCATCAGACAGCGTCTGCGACAGAAGGGCTTAAAGAACAAAAAACGTCTTCAAAGGCCACGTCTCCTCCCACACCACAAACCTGCCCGGTTGCACTTTGCAAGGGAGCACCAAACATGGGACATTGAAAGATGGAAGAAAGTTTTATTCTCTGATGAGAAAGAATTTAACCTGGATGGTCCTGATGGCTTCCAACGTTACTGGCATGACAAGGAGACCCCACTGGAGTTGTTTTCTACACAGCATGGTGGAGGAGGCTCCATCATGATCTGGGGTGCTTTTTCCTTCAATGGAACAATGGAGCTTCAGGTTGTGCAGGGACGTCCCTCTTGACTGAGGGCCCTCGTCTGTAGGTTTGATGATGGTCTTTCAACAGGACATCGCTGCAGTTCACAATGCCCGCCTAACGAAGGACTTCTTCCAGGAGAATAACATCGATCTTTTGGACCATCCTGCGTGTTCCCTTGATCTAAATCCCATTGAGAACGTTTGGGGATGGATGGCAAGGGAAGTTTACAAAAACGTCAGTTCCAGACCATGGATGCCCTTCGTGAAGTCATCTTCACCACATGGACCAACGTTCCCACCATCCTCCTGGACACACTCGCATCAAGCATGCATAAACAAATTTTGAAGTGATCAACAACAATGGTGTAATAATAAATAAATGTAAATTGCCTACTCTATTTTTTTGTCTCTTGCTCCTGTTTATTCTTTTTGCATTTTGAAGCTGTGCTTACAGCCTGGTTACATTCCACCAACGCAAAATATGAATACTTGCAAGTTTTCCCCCGGTATTAAGATTTTGTTCAGGACTGTATTATAATATATACTGTACATATATTATAATATATACTGTACATATATATACAGTATATATATTATATACACTGTACATATATTATAATATATATATACTGTATATATTATAACATATGTACTGTACATATATATACAGTATATATATTATATATGCTGTACATATAATATATAAACTGTGTGTATATATATATACATATTATAATATATATACTCAACATATATATACACATAACTCAGTATAACCTGATATAATAGTGGCAGTCGGGGGGGCGGAGACAGAAACAGGAAGTGAGAGAAAAAACTTCCTCAGAAAACACAGAAGCAGAAAAACAGACAGATCCTGTAGCTCAGTTTACTGAGAGGAGTCAGGGAGTAATACTGCAAACCGTCAGTACTTTACTGGGTACCGTCAGTACTTTACTGCGTACTGTTAGTACTTTACTGGGTACCGTTAGTACTTTACTGCGTACCGTCAGTACTTTACTGCGTACCGTCAGTACTTTACTGCGAACTGTTAATACTTTACTGCGTACCGTCAGTACTTTACTGCGTACCGTCAGTACTTTACTGCGTACCGTCAGTACTTTACTGCGAACTGTTAATACTTAACTGCGAACTGTTAGTACTTTACTGCGTACCGTCAGTACTTTACTGCGTACTGTTAGTACTTTACTGCGAACCGTTAATACTTTACTGCGTACCGTCAGTACTTTACTGCGTACCGTCAGTACTTTACTGGGTACCGTCAGTACTTTACTGCGTACCGTCAGTACTTTACTGCGTACCGTCAGTACTTTACTGCGTACTAGTACTCTCAGTGTGTACTCAGATGGACGCAGTGTGTGAGGACGACCTCTGCTGGCTGCAGCTGGATGATTTCAGGATGCTGCTGATCAAAACCATCGAACCTTCAAGAATCACTCCCTACCTCCGCCAGTGCCAGGTACTCCTCCTCCTCCTCCTCCTCCTCCTCCTCCTCCTCCTCTTCCTCCTCCTGGTTGCTTGCTCCTGATTGGTTAATTTGTGCCGTCAGGTGATCAGTGCTGAGGATGAGGAGCAGCTCTTCAATGACCCCAGCCTCGTCATCAGGAGGAGAAAAGTGGGTAAGTCGGTGCGGTCGACACCAGAGCCAGCTTAGCTTAGCTACAGTTAGCTAGCTGGATGCCCCTGCCTCGCATCACTCTTGGCTAGCAGAAAGCTATCGTTAGCTTTGTAGCGCTGCATCATTTATTGTTGACTGACATCAACAGTTTGTCAGAATACACAAGTTAGCATCATGGATCACGTTAGGCAGCTAACATATCCACTCAGATATATGTTAGATAATGATAGTGAGCAAACAAGCTAAGGTTAGCCAGCTGCAACCCAACCACGCTAAATAGACACTTAACCTTTGACCTTTCAGGAGCCCTGCTGGACATCCTGCAGAGGACAGGGGCCAAAGGTTACACAGCGTTCTTGGAGAGTCTGGAGCTGGATTATCCTCAATTGTACAGCCGGATCACTGGGAAGGAGCCCAACAAGACCTTCAGCATCCTCATCGGTCTGCTCACCTGTCTGACTGCTCACCTGTCTGTCTGTTTACCTGTTTCTTTACCTGTCTGACTGTTTACTACTTACCTGTCTATCTGCTCACCTGTCTGTCTGCCTACCTGTCTGTCAGACACAGCAGGTGAGTCCGGTCTGACTCAGTTCCTGATGTCGGAGCTGAGCCGCCTGCAGAGGGCGCTGCAGGCTGAGAGGAAGCGTCGTCAGGAGGCGTGTTCTGTTGCTAAGGAACAGGTAAGCAGGTGTTCTGTTGCTAAGGAACAGGTGAGCAGGTGACTGACTTCTGAGGGTTAAACGCTGTGTTCTGATTGGCCGTGGGGCCTCAGGAGGAGTGGTCTGAGCAGCAGCAGCTGAAGGAGCACGAGCTGAAGAAGATGAAGAAGCAGGTGCAGAAGGTGGTGAAGGAGCGCGAGCGTCTGAGCGAGGAGGTCAAACAGCTGCGAGATCACAACTACACCCTGATGGCTGACATCAACGCTCTGGGCCAGGAGAAGAGCAACGCTCTGCTGGCCAATCGAGACCTTCAGATAGAGGTCAGCTGACCCTGGCGCCCTCATTGAGCCCTACACACAACTTCAGGTGACCTCTGACCTCTGACCTCTGTGTGTGTGCAGGTGGAGCGTCTGAAGCACAGAGCTGAGAGTCAGACCCGACTGCTGAGGCGACGAACGCTGAGACCACTGCAGGAGGTAGAGACCACCTTAATGTACAGCCAATCACAGTGCAATACCTCTGCCTAAGCCCCGCCCCCTGCTCTGTGCTCCAATCACAGTTGAGCAAGACTCAGTCAACTTCCTCCTTTCCTGCACTTAGATTCAATTCAATTCAATTCAATTCAATTTTATTTGTATAGCGCCAATTCATAACAGAAGTTATCTCAGGACACTTTTCAAATAGAGCAGGTCTAGACCGAACTCTTTAACATTAATTACAGAGACCCAACAGTACCACCATGAGCAAGCACTTGGCGACAAGGGCAAGGAAAAACTGCCTGTTAAAAGGCAGAAACCTAGGACAGATCCTCCGGCTCTAGGTGGGTGGTCGTCTGTCTCGACCAGTTGGGGTGAGAGAGAGAGAGAGAGAGAGAGAGAGAGAGAGAGAGAGAGAGAGCGACAGACAGACAGACAGGTGCACAGCAACAACAGCTAATCTATGTTGGAAAGACAACCACGTTCTGAGGTAACACATTTATATAAGTTAGCTAATCAGCTGTCAGAGTCTGAAGCTAACGCTATCCAGCTAACAGCACAATCAGGCAATATGTTCCACTAGCTTAGCATTAATGTTAGCTTTGACTTTGGACTCTGTGTTGTGGACTCTGTGTTGGACTCTGTGTTTGACTCTGTGTTGGACTCTGTGTTGTGGACTCTGTGTTGGACTCTGTTGTGGGCTCTGTTGTGGACTCTGTGTTGGACTCTGTTGTGGACTCTGTTGTGGACTCTGTGTTGGACTCTGTGTTGTGGACTCTGTGTTGGAGTCTGTGATGGACTCTGTGTTGTTGGACTCTGTGATGGCCTCTGTGTTGTTGGACTCTGTCGGACTCTGTTGTGGACCCTGTGTTGTGGACTCTGTTGGACTCTGTGTTGTTGGACTCTGTGTTGTGGACTCTGTTGTGGACTCTGTGTTGGACTCTGTGTTGGACTCTGTGTTGTGGACTCTGTGTTTTGGACTCTGTGTTGGACTCTGTGTTGTGGACTCTGTGTTTTGGACTCTGTGTTGGACTCTGTGTTGTGGACTCTGTGTTGGACTCTGTTGTGGACTCTGTGTTGGAGTCTGTGATGGACTCTGTGTTGTTCAATTCAGTTCAGTTCAATTCAATTTATTTGTATAGCGCCAGTTCATAACAGAAGTTATCTCAGGACACTTTTCAAATAGAGCAGGTCTAGACCGAACTCTTTATAACATTATTTACAGAGACCCAACAGTACCACCATGAGCAAGACCTTGGAGACAAGGGCAAGGAAACACTGCCTGTTAAAAGGCAGAAACCTAGGACAGATCCTTCGGCTCTAGGTGGGTGGTCGTCTGTCTCGACCAGTTGGGGTGAGAGAGAGAGAGAGAGAGAGAGAGAGAGAGAGAGAGAGAGAGAGAGAGGCAGAGAGAGGCAGAGCGAGAGAGAGAGGCAGAGAGAGAGAGAGCGAGAGACAGACAGACAGGTGCACAGCAACAACAGTATTGGCAATGGCAATCTATCAGGACCATGGCAGGAGGCTCCACCAGGATCCATGAGAACCTGCGAGACGAGAAAGCACAAGAACTCCGGGGAAGAAGTGGAGTTAGTAACATGCATTAATGGGACATGAATGAGTGCAGAAAGAGAGAGGAAGAGAGGAGCTCAGTGCACCATGGGAAATCCCCTGATAGTCTAGGCCTATAGCAGCATAACTAAGGGATGGTTCAGGACTCACCTGATCCAGCCCTAACTATAAGCTTTATCAAAGAGGAATGTCTTAAGCCTACTCTTGAATGTGGTGAGGGTGTCTGCCTCCCGAACCACAACTGGAAGCTGGTTCCACAGGAGAGGAGCTTGGTAACTGAAGGCTCTGGCTCCTGTTCTACTTTTAGAGACTATAGGAACCACAAGTAGCCCAGCATTCAGAGAACGTAGTGTTCTAGAGGGGTAATAGGGTACTATGAGCTCTTTAAGATATGAAGGGGCCTGACCATGAAGAGCTTTATAGGTGAGGAGGAGGATTTTAAATTCTATTCTACATTTTACAGGGAGCCAGTGCAGAGAAGCTAGTACAGGAGAGATGTGATCTCTTTTTCTAGTTCCTGTCAGTACTCGTGCTGCAGCGTTCTGAATTAATTGGAGCGTTTTAATGGACTTATTGGGGCAACCTGATAATAAAGAGTTGCAGTAATCCAGCCTTGAAGTAACAAATGCATGGATTAGTTTTTCTGCATCTGTCTGTGATAGTATGTGTCTAATTTTTGTAATATTACGTAAATGAAAGACGGCAGTCCTAGAGGTCTGCTTTATGTGGGAGTTAAATGACAAATCCTGATCAAAGATAACTCCAAGATTCCTGACAGTGGTGCTAGAGGCCAAGTTCATGCCATCTAGAGTAACTATATCTTTAGACAGTGAGTCTCTAAGGTTTTTGGGGCCAAGAACAAGAATTTCGTTTTTTTCTGAGTTTAACATCAGAAAATTGCAGGTCATCCAGGATTTTATGTCCTTAAGACATGTTTGTAATTTAGATAATTGATTAATTTCATCGGGCTTGATTGATAGATATAACTGCGTATCATCTGCATAACAGTGAAAGTTAATGGAGTGATTCCTAATAATGTTGCCTAAAGGGAGCATATATAAAGTAAATAGTATTGGTCCAAGTACAGAACCTTGTGGAACTCCATGACTAACTGTAGTATTTATTGAAGATTCATCGTTAACATGTACAAACTGCGAGCGATCTGATAAATATGACTTAAACCAGCTTAGTGCAGTTCCTTTAATGCCAATTTGATGCTCAAGTCTCTGTAAAAGAATATTATGGCCAATGGTGTCAAATGCAGCCCTAAGATCTAATAATACAAGTACAGAGACAAGTCCATTGTCAGAAGCAGTCAGAAGGTCATTATTAACTTTAACCAGAGCTGTCTCTGTGCTGTGATGAACTCTAAATCCTGATTGAAAATCCTCAAATAAACTATTGTTATGTAGAAAGTCACACAACTCTTTGGCGACTACTTTCTCCAGAATCTTAGAGAGGAAGGGGAGGTTAGAAATCGGTCTATAGTTGGCTAAAACCCCTGGGTCAAGAGTGGACTTTTTGAGAAGGGGTTTAATTACAGCTACTTTAAAGGACTGTGGTACATATCCTGATAATAAAGAAAGATTAATCATATCCAGTAAAGAAGTGCCAATTAAGGGAACAACTTCTTTAAGCAGCCTAGTTGGGATCGGGTCTAACAGACAGGTTGATGGCTTCGATGAAGAAATGATTGAAGTTAACTGATGAAGATCGACAGCAGAAAAACAGTCTAAATATATATCTAAGTTTACATTGACAGAAGTCCCTGAACTTGGAGAGCCACTGATAACTGTTGATGGCAGTTGGTGATTAATTTTCTCTCTAATAGTAATAATGTTATTATAAAAGAAGCTCATGAAGTCATTGCTACTTAAGTTTATGGGGATATGTGGCTCGATAGAGCTGTGACTCTCTGTCAGCCTGGCTACAGTGCTGAAGAGGAACCTAGGGTTGTTCTTATTTTCTTCTATTAGTGCTGAGTAATAGGCTCCTCTGGCATTACGGAGGGCCTTTCTATAAGTTTTAAGATTATCTTGCCAAATTGAGCGATATTCTGATAATTTGGAAGAGCGCCATTTCCTTTCAGATTTCCTAGCTATTTGTTTTAACTGGCGGGTTTGGTGGTTATACCAAGGTGCTAGTCTCCTATGTTTTAATAATTTCCTTTTTATATGAGCGATAGAATCTAATGTTGATCGTAGTGAGCCTGCAGCACTATCGACAAGATTATCAATTTCAGAGGGATTAAAGTCGTTATAGGATTCTGTTAAATTCAGACATGACATTGAATTAAACACTGAAGGAATCTCCTCCTTAAATTTAGCTACAGCACTGTCAGATAGACATCTGCTGTAGGAAGTTTTGCCTAATGGCTTATAATCTAATAGTATGAATTCAAAAGTTATTAAATAATGGTCAGATAGGAAAGGATTATGTGAGAAGACTATTAAATGTTCAATATCAATGCCATATGATAGAACAAGGTCAAGAGTGTGATTAAAACAATGAGTTGGTTTATTTACACTCTGACAGAAGCCAATTGAGTCTATTAATGATATAAATCGGGAGCATAAAGGTCACAACCTTTGACCCTCATCCCTACATAGAGACACATAGAGATCAGTCCACAGACAGCAGAGGAACAAAGCTACACTACAACCTGTTCACTGTCTGCTGATCAATAATCTGATCAATAATCTGATCGTTATAGAAACAGGATGTATAATCTTTAAATATTAATATAATTGATCCTGAATGTCTCCAGAGCCGCAGTCTGGGTCTGCCCACAGAGACCTTCTTCCATCCCAACAGACTGGAGGAGCTGAAGGAGGAGAAAGAGGAGGAGAAAAAGGAGGAGACGCAGAAGGAGACGCAGCAGCAGGAGACACGAGCTCCTCTTCAGATGAACCTCCTCACTAAAGTGTTCGGACTGAGGAGAGACCTCCACAGAGCCGAGGAGCAGAGAGCTAAGGTGAGGAGGAGGAGGAGGAGGAGGAATTACTTTAACAGCACTGTGTGTGTGTGTGAGACAGGTACAACGTTCTCCTGTCTGTCTGCTCTCAGATTCTGGAGGAGAAGGAGGAGCTGGAGCTGCGGGTCACTCAACTGAAAGGAGACGTCAGAATTTACCATCAACGAAACAAACAAACCCTCAAACAGCTGGAGGAGGTGATCAGAGAGAGAGACAAGGTGAGGAGGAGGAGGAGATGATCAGAGAGAGAGAGAAGGTGAGGAGGAGGAGGAGGTGATCAGAGAGAGAGACAAGGTGAGGAGGAGGAGGAGGAGGTGATCAGAGAGAGAGAGAAGGTGAGGAGGAGGAGGAGGAGGTGATCAGAGAGAGAGACAAGGTGAGGAGGAGGAGGAGGAGGTGATCAGAGAGAGAGAGAAGGTGAGGAGGAGGAGGAGGAGGTGAGCAGAGAGAGAGACAAGGTGAGGAGGAGGAGGTGATCAGAGAGAGAGACAAGGTGAGGAGGAGGAGGAGGAGGAGGTGATCAGAGAGAGAGAGAAGGTGAGGAGGAGGAGGAGGTGATCAGAGAGAGAGACAAGGTGAGGAGGAGGAGGAGGTGATCAGAGAGAGAGAGAAGGTGAGGAGGAGGAGGTGATCAGAGAGAGAGAGAAGGTGAGGAGGAGGAGGAGGTGATCAGAGAGAGAGAGAAGGTGAGGAGGAGGAGAGGTGAGGAGGAGAGGGGAGGAGGAGAGGGGAGGAGGAGGAGAGGAGGAGAGGGGAGGAGGAGGAGATCATTTCTATTAAAAGTAAAAGTCTTATTGTCTCTGAAGATGAAGATGATGATGTTGATGATGATTTTGATGAAGATGATGATGTAATGATTTCTGAGCGCTGTGATTGGTGTTTCAGGCTCTGGCGTCGAGGGCGGAGCAGCAGGAAGAGGCGCGGCTGCTCCTGCAGGAGAAGGATCAGTACAGGGAGCAGGTGAGACAGCTGACTGCGCAGTACGACAGGCTGGACCTCCTCCTGCTCAGGTCCAAGGGGGAGGAGCTACAGCTGAGGACACGCCTCCGCAGACTCACCTGCAACACCCACCAGGTGAGGAGGTGACGAGTGAGGAAGAGGAG
Source organism: Dicentrarchus labrax (assembly GCF_905237075.1). NCBI lineage: Eukaryota > Metazoa > Chordata > Actinopteri > Moronidae > Dicentrarchus > Dicentrarchus labrax. Next base: position 69,694 of record NW_026136863.1, on the reverse strand, counting down.
GTGGTGATGATGTAATGATGATGTAATGACGAAGGCTTTCTTCCTCAGTGTGAGAGGAGTGTGAGCAGTGAGGAGGAGGAGGAGCCCACAGAGAGCGCGGCTAAAGGTAGGGCTCATGTGACCTACCTGTCAGGTACATGTGCAGTGATGTCATTAAATGATGTCATGTGACCTGATACCATGTGACTGATCAGGCAGCAGTGAGGAGGTGCCCAATGGGACGTCGGGGGAGAACGAGGAGGCGGCAGTGTCTGGGGAGAACGAGGAGGTGACGACGCTGAAGGTGCACAGCGCTTCTCCTCAGGGAGTGTCTGACCTGAAGCCCAGCACTGCTGCATTATGGGTAATTTACCTGCCTGTAACAACATGTTCAGTGAGATCTTCCTGTTAGCTTAGCTTAGCATAAAGACTGGAAACAGAGGGAAACAGCTAGCATGGCCCTGTTCAAAGGGAAAGCTCACTGATGAACCCTGTCTGTCTGTCTGTCTGTCTGTCTGTCTGCATGTCTGTCTGTCTGCATGTCTTTCTGCATGTCTGTCTGTCTGTCTGTCTGCATGTCTGTCTGTCTGTCTGTCCTTCTGCATGTCTGTCTGACTGTCTGTCTGTCTGTCTGTCTGCCTGTCTTTCTGCATGTCTGTCTGTCTGTCTGTCTGCATGTCTGTCTGTCTGCCTGTCTGTCTGCCTGTCTGTCTGTCTGCATGTCTTTCTGCATGTCTGTCTGTCTGTCTGTCTGCCTGTCTTTCTGCCTGTCTGTCTGTCTGCATGTCTTTCTGCATGTCTGTCTCTCTGTCTGTCTGCCTGTCTTTCTGCATGTCTGTCTGTCTGTCTGCATGTCTGTCTGTCTGCCTGTCTTTCTGCATGTCTGTCTGCCTGTCTGTCTGTCTGTCTGTCTGTCTGTCTGTCTGCATGTCTTTCTGCATGTCTGTCTGTCTGTCTGTCTGCATGTCTGTCTGTCTGCCTGTCTGCATGTCTTTCTGCATGTCTGTCTGTCTGCCTGTCTGCCTGTCTTTCTGCATGTCTGTCTGTCTGTCTGTCTGTCTGCATGTCTTTCTGCATGTCTGTCTGTCTGTCTGCCTGTCTTTCTGCATGTCTGTCTGTCTGTCTGTCTGCATGTCTGTCTGTCTGCCTGTCTTTCTGCATGTCTGTCTGCCTGTCTGCATGTCTGTCTGTCTGTCTGTCCTTCTGTCTGTCCTTCTGCATGTCTGTCTGTCTGTCCTTCTGCATGTCTGTCCTTCTGTCTGTCTGTCTGTCTGTCTGCATGTCTTTCTGCATGTCTGTCTGTCTGTCTGTCCTTCTGCATGTCTGTCTGTCTGTCTGTCTGTCTGCATGTCTTTCTGCATGTCTGTCTGTCTGTCTGTCTGCATGTCTGTCTGTCTGTCTGTCCTTCTGCATGTCTGTCTGTCTGTCTGCCTGTCTTTCTGCATGTCTGTCTGTCTGTCTGTCTGCATGTCTGTCTGTCTGCCTGTCTGCCTGTCTGCCTGTCTTTCTGCATGTCTGTCTGTCTGTCCTTCTGTCTGTCCTTCTGCATGTCTGTCTGTCTGTCCTTCTGTCTGTCTGTCTGTCTGTCTGACTGTCTGTCTGTCTGCCTGTCTTTCTGCATGTCTGTCTGTCTGCCTGTCTTTCTGCATGTCTGTCTGTCTGTCTGCCTGTCTGCATGTCTGTCTGTCTGTCTTTCTGCATGTCTGTCTGCCTGTCTGCATGTCTGTCTGTCTGTCTGTCCTTCTGTCTGTCCTTCTGCATGTCTGTCTGTCTGTCTGTCTGTCTGACTGTCTGTCTGTCTGCAGGAGGAGAAGACAGACGGCTTTCTGACCACTATAAACCGACCGAACTTCTTTTACCGCAGGTCAGCTGATTCCGTAAAACCTTTGTATTGATTATTGATTGTAATTGATTGTTATTGATTGTTATCGGACTGAGCTCACTTTCTTATTGTTTCCATGGCGACAGGAAGCGAGCGGTCAGGACGAAGCACTGCGGCAGGGAGTACGCAGCCAGTAACCATGACGACAGCAGTGGAAGTTACATCACCGACTCCGACTGATGAAGACTGTTTTTACCTGATGATCTCTTCCTCGTTATCGTAGTCATTGATCATGTGATGGGTTGATCAGGTTACAGAGTAAAACTCTTTTATTGATTTAATAAGTAAAATATTGTATAAATTATATAATATATATTATATGACATCATTTGTTTTATTAACGAGGCGAGCAACGAGGAATGAAACGTGTTCAAGAGAGCGCCATGAAACAGGAAGTTGTTGGAACCTTACTCCGATTCTCCAGTCGGACTCAAACTCTACATGTTTGATAGATGTGCCCCCTCGTAGCGCCCCCTACTGGCACTAACCTGGTGTTACTACCATTTGATTTACATTAATTATTTACAGTCTATATTATTATTATTGATCAGAGTGTACATCAACAGCCTGGTCCTGCATCAGAAACTGATCAGCTGATAGATCAATAATCAGTGAGTCTGTCAGAAAGAAGAATATTAAGTCTGATTGTTAAAATGATAAAAATACAGAATACAGACAGAGAATGGATCAATATATCAGGAAAACATTCACAGGAAATAATCAAACTTCCTGCAGTGATTGAGTTCACTGTTTGTGTTCATTGATCAGTTGATCAGCTGTTATTGATAGTGATCAATATGAAATATACAGTCAGTTTATTGATCATAATTCAGATTTATGTTACTAATTTTCTTCAGTATGTAGTTTAAAGTTTGTTTATGGAAGCACAGATTGTTGTTGTTGTTGTTGTTGTTGTTCATGCGTCTGTTGAATTAAATTAAACTTTAATGCATCATCATCTATTTCCCTTTTTTATTATTACACATAAATATTAAATAAAGATTATTCTGAGCAGCAAAATAAAGTTGTTGTGGGGGGGTCCCGACCCTCCGGTTGGGGACTAAAGGGACATTTCACCTCAAAGGCAGCAAGACTTTAAATACGTTCTACAGAAGCTGGTTGAGTTCAGGATGTCCGATTTACTCTCAGACCGTGAACGTCACGGCGTCATTAGCGCCGGTTGCCATGGTGACGCAGAGACACTCACAGCGGCGGGAGACGGAAGTACCGACAGTTTAACGGACTTTATTAACCGACAGAGTAAAAACCGACGACCACAGTGAACCGGTCTCCCTCCCGGACTACAGACCCGTCTACAGACCCGGACCGGGAACGGCAGGATGAGAGCGGTTCCCAGCGGGAAGGTGTACCGGCAGCTGTCCGACGCTCAGGTGGGTTCACTCCGATCACCAATCAATCAATTATTACTGTTCTGTGGGAGACATTAATATTATTATTAATAACTCACATTAAGGGATCTGATTGGTCCTTAACATTACTTTAATAACTGTAATGTAATTAATATATCACTTATTATTATGGCTAATAATTACTTCTCACAATTTGGTATCACTGCCCTCCAGGAAAAACTTTGGTCTAAAAAGCTGTTTCAAACTGTTTCAAACTGTTTCAAACTGTTTCAAACTGTTTCAAACTGTTACAAAATGTTTCAAACTGTTACAAACTGTTTCAAACTGTTTCAAACTGTTTCAAACTGTTTCAAACTGTTTCAAACTGTTTCAAACTGTTGCAAACTGTTTCAAACTGTTTCAAACTGTTGCAAACTGTTTCAAACTGTTTCAAACTGTTTCAAACTGTTACAAGCTGTTTCAAACTGTTGCAAACTGTTGCAAACTGTTTCAAACTGTTGCAAACTGTTTCAAACTGTTTCAAACTGTTTCAAGCTGTTTCAAGCTGTTTCAAACTGTTACAAACTGTTTCAAACTGTTTCAAACTGTTACAAACTGTTTCAAACTGTTGCAAACTGTTTCAAACTGTTTCAAACTGTTACAAAATGTTTCAAACTGTTACAAACTGTTTCAAACTGTTTCAAACTGTTTCAAACTGTTACAAAATGTTTCAAACTGTTACAAAATGTTTCAAACTGTTTCAAACTGTTACAAAATGTTTCAAACTGTTACAAAATGTTTCAAACTGTTGCAAACTGTTTTAAACTGTTACAAAATGTTTCAAACTGTTACAAGCTGTTTCAAACTGTTACAAACTGTTTCAAGCTGTTTCAAACTGTTACAAACTGTTTCAAACTGTTTCAAACTGTTACAAACTGTTTCAAACTGTTGCAAACTGTTTCAAACTGTTTCAAACTGTTTCAAACTGTTTCAAACTGTTTCAAACTGTTTCAAACTGTTACAAGCTGTTTCAAACTGTTACAAAATGTTTCAAACTGTTTCAAACTGCTGATCTGATTGACTGTTGATCCAAGGACGCACAGACTGATCTCTGATCAGTGTTGAGTTGTTTTAATGTGTTTGTGTTCTGAAGGTTCAGCTGTCAAGATCTCTGCTGGCTGGACGGAGAGACAGGAGGACAGACTGTCTGTCTGCGGAGGACAGTAACACACACTGCAGTGCAACCAGCAGGTAGAGTGTCTCTCACTCTGTCTCTCTGTCCCTCACTCTGTCTGTCTGTCTCTCACTCTGTCCCTCACTCTGTCTGTCTGTCTCTCACTCTGTCTCTCTGTCTCTCACTCTGTTGGTCTCTCACTCTGTCTCTCATTGTATCTGTCTGTCTCTCACTGTGTCTGTCTGTCCAGCAGGGGGCAGCAGTTTGATGCTGATGATGATGATGATGATGATGACCATGATGAAGTCAGCAGACTTCCTGACACTGTTGGTTCGTATCTCTGAGCTCAGATCAGCTGATGATGCGTTCACTTGCTCCTTGTTTCTGTGGACAGACTGAATATTGACCATTAAAGGAACCAATCAAACAGGAACCCTCTCTTTTTCAGTGGTCGATCGTCCGAGCTCCGATATCATTGAACGACTGATGAAGAAAAAAAGAAAAAAACATGAGGAAGCTCTAAAACTGATGGACACCGAGCTCACAGAGCTCGCTCAGGTACAGTACGCATTATAATATAATACACATTGTTTACTACAATATAATACACACTGTATACTATAATACACATTGTTTACTACAATATAATACACACTGTATATTATAATATAATACACATTGTTTACTACTATATAATACACACTGTATACTATAAGACACATTGTTTACTACAATATAATACACACTGCATACTATAATATAATACACATTGTTTACTACAATATAATACACACTGTATACTATAATATAATACACACTGTATACTACAATATAATACACACTGTATATTATAATATAATACACATTGTTTACTACAATATAATACACACTGTATATTATAATATAATACACATTGTTTACTACAATATAATACACACTGTATACTATAAGACACATTGTTTACTACAATATAATACACACTGCATACTATAATATAATACACATTGTTTACTACAATATAATACACACTGTATATTATAATATAGTACACATTGTTTACTACAATATAATACACACTGTATATTATAATATAATACACATTGTTTACTACTATATAATACACACTGTATACTATAATATAATACACACTGTATACTACAATATAATACACACTGTATACTATAATATAATACACACTGTATACTATAATATAATACACACTGTATACTACAATATAATACACACTGTATACTATAATATAATACACACTGTATACTACAATATAATACACACTGTATATTATAATATAATACACATTGTTTACTACAATATAATACACACTGTATATTATAATATAATACACATTGTTTACTACAATATAATACACACTGTATACTACAATATAATACACACTGTATATTATAATATAATACACATTGTTTACTACAATATAATACACACTGTATACCATAATATAATTCAATTTCAATTCAATTCAATTTTAGTTGTATAGCGCCAATTCATAACAGAAGTTATCTCAGGACACTTTTCAAATAGAGCAGGTCTAGACCGAACTCTTTAACATTATTTACAGAGACCCAACAGTACCACCATGAGCAAGACCTTGGAGACAAGGGCAAGGAAAAACTGCCTGTTAAAAGGCAGAAACCTAGGACAGATCCTCCTCCTGTCTCGACCAGTTGGGGTGAGAGAGACAGAGAGAGAGAGAGAGAGAGAAAGAGAGAGAGAGAGAGAGACAGACAGACAGACAGGTGTACAGCAACAACAGTATTGGCAATGGCAATCTAGCAGGACCATGGCAGGAGGCTCCACCAGGATCGATAAGAACCTGCGAGACGATATGGTAGTGGTTCGACCTTTAGCCCTGAATCGACTGATGTTAAAGAGTTGCCCGTCTGTTCTGCACAAAATCTTGACTCCCTGGGGTTGATGTTTACCTGTGAGATGGAGGATAGCAGCAATGAAGAAGGGTCCTGTTTCATCTCCACTGCCACTGAGGACTGTAGCTGACATGTTGTCATGCAGCAGTCTCAGTACCCGTATGTATTTTTCTGGGCAGCCAATCTTTGCCAGAACCAGCCAGAGGGCATGACAGTTCACTGAGTCAAAGGCTTTGCTGAGGTCTATGAAGGCCATGTATAGTGGTAGATTTTGTTCCCGGCATTTTTCTTGAAGTTGGCGAGCAATGAATATCATGTCTGTGGTGCCTCTGTTTTGGGGAAAACCACTCTGAGACTCTGGAAGGATGCTTTCTGACAGAGGGGTCAGTCTGTTGGCAAAAACCCGAGCCAGGGCTTTCCCTGTGGTGGACAGGAGAGAGATGCCATGGTAGTTCCTGCAGTCTGCCTGTCTCCTTTCTTAAAGATGGAGACAACCTTCTATCATATGGCATTGATATTGAACATTTAATAGTCTTCTCACATAATCCTTTCCTATCTGACCATTATTTAATAACTTTTGAATTCATACTATTAGATTATAAGCCATTATGCAAAACTTCCTACAGCAGATGTCTATCTGACAGTGCTGTAGCTAAATTTAAGGAGGAGATTCCTTCAGTGTTTAATTCAATGCCATGTCTGAATTTAACAGAATCCTATAACGACTTTAGTCCCTCTGAAATTGATAATCTTGTCGATAGTGCTGCAGGCTCACTACGATCAACATTAGACTCTATCGCTCCTATAAAAAGGAAATTATTAAAAAATAGGAGACTAGCACCTTGGTATAACCACCAAACCCGCCAGTTAAAACAAATAGCTAGGAAATCTGAAAGGAAATGGCGTTCTTGGTTCCTCTTGTCAGCCAGGCTGACAGATAGTCACAACTCTATTGAGCCACATATCCCCATAACCTTAAGTAGCAATGACTTCATGAGCTTCTTTTATAATAACATTATTACTATTAGAGAGAAAATTAATCACCAACTGCCATCAACAGTTATCAGTGGCTCTCCAAGTTCAGGGACTTCTGTCAATGTAAACTTAGATATATATTTAGACTGTTTCTCTGCTATCGATCTTCATCAGTTAACTTCAATCATTTCTTCATCGAAGCCATCAACCTGTCTATTAGACCCGATCCCAACTAGGCTGCTTAAAGAAGTTGTTCCCTTAATTGGCACTTCTTTACTGGATATGATTAATCTCTCTTTATTATCAGGATATGTACCACAGTCCTTTAAAGTAGCTGTAATTAAACCCCTTCTTAAAAAAGCCCACTCTTGACCCAGGGGTTTTAGCCAACTATAGACCGATTTCTAACCTCCCCTTCCTCTCTAAGATTCTGGAGAAAGTAGTCGCCAAAGAGTTGTGTGACTTTCTACATAACAATAGTTTGTTTGAGGATTTTCAGTCAGGATTTAGAGTTCATCATAGCACAGAGACAGCTCTGGTTAAAGTTAATAATGACCTTCTGACTGCTTCTGACAATGGACTTGTCTCTGTACTTGTATTATTAGATCTTAGTGCTGCATTTGACACCATTGACCATGATATTCTTTTACAGAGACTTGAGCATCAAATTGGCATTAAAGGAACTGCCCTAACCTGGTTTAAGTCATACTTATCAGATCGTTCTCAGTTTGTACATGTTAACGATGAATCCTGCATAAATACTAAAGTTAGTCATGGAGTTCCACAAGGTTCTGTACTTGGACCAATACTATTTACTTTATATATGCTCCCTTTAGGCAACATTATTAGGAATCACTCCATTAACTTTCACTGTTATGCAGATGATACGCAGTTATATCTATCAATCAAACCCAATGAAATTAATCAATTATCTAAATTACAAACATGTCTTAAGGACATAAAATCCTGGATGACCTGCAATTTTCTGATGTTAAACTCAGAAAAAAACGAAATTCTTGTTCTTGGCCCCAAAAACCTTAGAGACTCATTGTCTAAAGATATAGTCACTCTAGATGGCATTAACTTGGCCTCTAGCACCACTGTCAGGAATCTTGGAGTTATCTTTGATCAGGATTTGTCATTTAACTCCCACATAAAGCAGACCTCTAGGACTGCCTTCTTTCATTACGTAATATTAGAAAAATTAGACACATACTATCACAGACAGATGCAGAAAAACTAATCCATGCATTTGTTACTTCAAGGCTGGATTACTGCAACTCTTTATTATCAGGTTGCCCCAATAAGTCCATTAAAACGCTCCAATTAATTCAGAACGCTGCAGCACGAGTACTGACAGGAACTAGAAAAAGAGATCACATCTCTCCTGTACTAGCTTCTCTGCATTGGCTCCCTGTAAAATGTAGAATTGAATTTAAAATCCTCCTCCTCACCTATAAAGCTCTTCATGGTCAGGCCCCTTCATATCTTAAAGAGCTCATAGTACCCTATTACCCCTCTAGAACACTACGTTCTCTGAATGCTGGGCTACTTGTGGTTCCTATAGTCTCTAAAAGTAGAACAGGAGCCAGAGCCTTCAGTTACCAAGCTCCTCTCCTGTGGAACCAGCTTCCAGTTGTGGTTCGGGAGGCAGACACCCTCACCACATTCAAGAGTAGGCTTAAGACATTCCTCTTTGATAAAGCTTATAGTTAGGGCAGGATCAGGTGAGTCCTGAACCATCCCTTAGTTATGCTGCTATAGGCCTAGACTATCGGGGGATTTCCCATGGTGCACTGAGCTACTCTCTTCCTCTCTCTTTCTGCACTCATTCATGTCCCTTTAATGCATGTTACTAACTCCACTTCTTCCCCGGAGTTCTTGTGCTTTCTCGTCTCGCAGGTTCTCATGGATCCTGGTGGAGCCTCCTGCCATGGTCCTGCTTGACTGCCATTGCCAATACTGTTGTTGCTGTGCACCTGTCTGTCTGTCTGTCGCTCTCTCTCTCTCTCTCTCTCTCTCTCTCTCTCTCTCTCTCACCCCAACTGGTCGAGACAGACGACCACCCACCTAGAGCCGGAGGATCTGTCCTAGGTTTCTGCCTTTTAACAGGCAGTTTTTCCTTGCCCCTTGTCGAAAGAATCCTCTGGTATCTCCAGAGTCAGCAAGCTGCTGGATCTCCAGAGCCTTCTTTGTCCATCCCTGGTTCTTCAGATTCCTAATGTTCAATTGGATAGCTTCCTTCGCTTGAGCTGCTCTTTTAACCTTGCAGTTCATGTTATTTTGCCAGGTGATAAAAGTTTGCCGCTTGATGGCTAGGAGCTGTTGAGTGTCGGTGTCGTTTTCATCATACCAGTCTTGATGTTTCCGCTTTTTGTGACCAAGGATGCTTTTGCTGCAGTTAATGATGGTAGAAGAGAGCCTGCCCCAGTGTTTTTCAGCATCAGTTAGGATGGATGCTGCTTGGGCAGGTCTGCACTGAGGGCCGCCTGGAGCTGTTGTTGGTAGGTGGTATCACCCAGACGCTCAATGTTTTGGCCGGCTCTTTCTTTTCCGCATTAAGTGGATAGACATGATGGAGCACATGAGGCGGTGGTCAGTCCAGCAGTCGTCTGCACTGGTCATTGCTCTGGTATTAAGCACATCACGGCGGTCTTTGGTGCAGACAATGACGTAGTCGATGAGTTGCCAGAGTTTAGAGTGAGGATGCATCCAGGATGTTTTGAATGTGTTCACATATAATATACTGTATATTACATTGTATGTATGTATTGTGTTGTCAGGTGTGTGAGACTCAGGTGAGGACCGTCAGTCTGGAGCTGCGGTCCTCTCTACAGGAGGTGGACCTCAGGTTGAACACCCTGAAGGACAGAATGGAACAGCTGGAACACCTGGAACACATCAGTCTGCAGGTACACAAACCGTCTCACCTTAAGGTCCATTTAGTGACACTGAAGGTAAACAAATGGAAATGAGCTGATGAAGATCATGTAACAGGATGAAAGCTCCAGAACATTAAACATATTAACATATATTACATATATATACATATTAAATTAACCTGTGTGTCTGTGTGTGTGTGTGTGTGTGTCTGTGTGTGTGTGTCTGTGTGTGTCTGTGTGTGTGTGTGTGTGTGTGTCTGTTTCTGTGTGTGTGTGTGTGTGTGTGTGTGTGTGTGTGTTTGTCTGTGTGTGTGTCTGTGTGTGTGTGTGTGTGTGTGTGTGTGTGTGTGTGTGTGTGCTCTCTCTGTGTCTGTGTGGTCAGGAGGTGTGTGTCCTCTGGGAGAAGGTGGAGGAGGAGCTGAAGCTGAAGAAGACCAGAATCCTAGATCTGGACCACAAACTGACTGAATGTGAGACTCAACGAACCGACAAGGTCAGAACATAACAGAGTACACAGAGTACACAGAGTACACACTTCAGAGTACACAGAGTACACACTACAGAGTACACACAGAGTACACAGAGTACACACTACAGAGTACACACAGAGTACACACTACAGAGTACACAGAGTACACACTACAGAGTACACAGAGTACACAGAGTACACAGAGTACACACTGCAGAGTACACAGAGTACACACTACAGAGTACACACAGAGTACACAGGTACACACTACAGAGTACACAGAGTACACACTGCAGAGTACACAGGTACACTACAGAGTACACACAGAGTACACAGAGTACACACTGCAGAGTACACAGAGTACACACTGCAGAGTACACAGAGTACACACTGCAGAGTACACACAGAGTACACACTACAGAGTACACAGAGTACACACACAGAGTACACAGAGTACACACTACAGAGTACACAGAGTACACAGAGTACACAGAGTACACACTGCAGAGTACACAGAGTACACACTACAGAGTACACAGAGTACACACTGCAGAGTACACAGAGTACACACTGCAGAGTACACAGAGTACACACTACAGAGTACACACAGAGTACACAGAGTACACACTACAGAGTACACAGAGTACACACTACAGAGTACACTGTGTGTTTTAGGTCCGGGTCGTGTTCAGGAAGTTCTGCCACCTGCTGGAGAAGATCAGCTTCCTGTCTCCAGCTGATATCTGCAGACTGATCGACACTGACGCCACGGTAACTCATTGTGACCTTTAACCTCTGACACGGAGCACCCACACGCTCACTGTGACCTTTAACCTCTGACCCCGAGCATCCACACACTCACAGGTCTCCTCTGTCTGTGTCTCAGATGTTGAATCAGTCTCTCCTGGCGAACCGTCGCAGTGCGGCTCGTCTGGCGCTGCTCCTCCAGGAGGAGAACCTGCAGCAGGAGTCACTCCTCCGTCTGCACTGGGAGGACTGTCTGAGCCGCTGGAGGAGGAGGAGGGTCAACGAGGTCATAGACCGCTTCAGGTGGGTGAGAACCAGGTTATAGACAGGTTCAGACCGGTTATAGACGGGTTATAGACGAGTTCGAACCGGTCATAGACAGGTTCGGACTAATTATAGACGGGTTCGGACTAATTATAGACTGGTTCAGACCGGTCATAGACGGGTTCGGACCGGTCATAGACGGGTTCGGACCGGTCATAGACGGGTTTGGACTGATTATAGACTGGTTCGGACCGGTCATAGATGGGTTCGGACCGGTCATAGATGGGTTATAGACTGGTTATAGACGGGTTCAGACCGGTTATAGATGCGTTCAGACTGATTGTAGACGGGTTATAGACGGGTTCAAACTGGTTATAGACGGGTTCGGACCGGTCATAGACGGGTTCGGACTGATTATAGACAGGTTCAGGTGATACTGTCTCAAGTATTCGATCAGTACTGTTCGTGTTGTAGGGGTCTCTGCAGCGGGGACGAGGACCAGCAGCTGGTCTCGGTCCAGCAGGCGGTTCAGGAGATCAAACAAACTCTACAAGATCTGAGTGAACAACGCCATGACATCATCCACAAGATCTGGTAACAAGACTGTCCTCTGATTGGTTGAGTTAATCTGTCAGTCCACTGAGGCTCCACCCCCCTGCTCGTCGTCTAATCACATCCTGTCTCTCTGTTTCAGCTCTCTGGTCCCGCCCTCCTGCTCCACTGCTCTGGTCTCTGATTGGTTCAACCAGCTGACAGCTGTCAATCAACAGATAGGTAACTATACCTGTGTTTGACTCGTCACGTTTCCCTTTTCCCTTTTTTTAAATTTGTATAGCGCCAATTCATAACAGAAGTTATCTCAGGATACTTTTCAGTGTGTGTGTGTGTGTGTGTGTTTCTGTGTGTGTGTGTGTGTTCAGACATTGTTCATGTGGACTTCCTCCATCAGCTGCGTTGTTGTTATGAACAGACGTGGCAGCGTCGACTGGCTGAGGTAGAGCGCTGTCAGGTAACCACGCCCCCTTCACATCCAGGCTTACATACATTACTACATGTTTACTACATGTTTACTACATGTTTACTAGATGTTAATTACATGTTTACTACATGTTCTCCTGCAGGAGGCGCTCTCAGCTCTGCAGCTGTCAGACGAGGAGGTGAATGACATCATCAGCTCTCAGCTCCTCACTCTGATTGGACGAAGCCAGAGTCGGGATGAAGAGCGATTGGCTGCTTTAGATGTCAGTCACACAACCCTCTCTAAGACTTCTCAATGTCCACCCACACACCTGTCTGACTGTCTCGACCTGTCTGTCTACCTGTCTGTCTGCAGCTGTGCTGTGACTCTGTGGCCCGTCGTGCTCTCAGTCTCAGCAGGTGTGTGTTTGTTGTGATGCGAGGAGCAGCGTTGCTATGGGAGACACACAGTCGCAGCTTAGAGAGGAGAGAAGAAGAACTACAGCAATACCTGGACAACCTCAGAGGCTCACAGCAGCAACACATACAGGTGAGTCTGACACATACAGGTGAGTCTGACACGTACAGGTGAGTCTGACATGTACAGGTGAGTCTGACACGTACAGGTGAGTCTGACACGTACAGGTAGGAGACTCTCCCATAATGCTTTGCTGTTGTGTTGCCAGAGGAAGAAGGTGCGTCTGGACGACCTGCTGGGTGGACTCCGTCAGGAAAGCAGCGAGGACTCTCTGAAGACGTCTCTGGACAAAACTGTCCGCTACCTGCAGGACATCAAACACAGGTACTGCAGGACACACGCTAATGCTAATGCTAATGTCCGCATTGATGGTCCACAGGATCAGCTCCACGCTTTTAAAATTGGTGGCATTTGGAGAGACGGGGTGCCGACGTTAGCCGCTGCTCATTTATTTATTTTTTATTTATTATGTATTTATTTTATTACTTTATTAATCCGAAAACGGGGAAATTCCCTTGTCACAGCAGCATTTAGCTACGGTAAAGTGGTTAAGCTATGGTAAAGTGGTAAAGCTTTGGTAAAGCTATGTAAAGTGGTAAGATTATAAGCCATTAGGCAAAACTTCCTACAGCAGATGTCTATCTGACAGTGCTGTAGCTAAAAGGAGGAGATTCCTTCAGTGTTTAATTCAATGGCATGTCTGAATTTAACAGAGTCCTATAACGACTTTAGTCCCTCTGAAATTGATAATCTTGTCGATAGTGCTACAGGCTCACTACGATCAACATTAGACTCTATCGCTCCTATAAAAAGGAAATTATTAAAACATAGGAGACTAGCACCGTGGTATAACCACCAAACCCGCCAGTTAAAACAAATAGCTAGGAAATCTGAAAGGAAATGGCGCTCTTCCTAATTATCAGAATATCGCTCAATTTGGCAAGATAATCTTAAAACCTATAGAAAGGCCCTCCGTAATGCCAGAGGAGCCTATTACTCAGCACTAATAGAAGAAAATAAGAATAACCCTAGGTTCCTCTTCAGCACTGTAGCCAGGCTGACAGAGAGTCACAGCTCTATTGAGCCACATATCCCCATAAACTTAAGTAGCAATGAATTCATGAGCTTCTTCTATAATAAAATTATTACTATTAGAGAAAAAATTAATCACCAACTGCCATCAACAGTTATCAGTGGCTCTCCAAGTTCAGGGACTTCTGTCAATGTAAACTTAGATATATATTTAGACTGTTTTTCTGCTATCGATCTTCATCAGTTAACTTCAATCATTTCTTCATCGAAGCCATCAACCTGTCTATTAGACCCGATCCCAACTAGGCTGCTTAAAGAAGTTGTTCCCTTAATTGGCACTTCTTTACTGGATATGATTAATCTTTCTTTATTATCAGGATATGTACCACAGTCCTTTAAAGTAGCTGTAATTAAACCCCCTTCTCAAAAGTCCACTCTTGACCAAGGGGTTTTAGCCAACTATAGACCGATTTCTAACCTCCCCTTCCTCTCTAAGATTCTGGAGAAAGTAGTCGCCAAAGAGTTGTGTGACTTTCTACATAACAATAGTTTATTTGAGGAATTTTCAGTCAGGATTTAGAGTTCATCATAGCACAGAGACAGCTCTGGTTAAAGTTAATAATGACCTTCTGATTGCTTCTGACAATGGACTTGTCTCTGTACTTGTATTATTAGATCTTAGTGCTGCATTTGACACCATTGACCATAATATTCTTTTGGGGAGACTTGAGCATCAAATTGGCATTAAAGGAACCGCACTGAGCTGGTTTAAGTCATATTTATCAGATCGCTCGCAGTTTGTACATGTTAACGATGAATCTTGAATAAATACTACAGTTAGTCATGGAGTTCCACAAGGTTCTGTACTTGGACCAATACTATTTACTTTATATATGCTCCCTTTAGGCAACATTATTAGGAATCACTCCATTAACTTTCACTGTTATGCAGATGATACGCAGTTATATCTATCAATCAAGCCCAATGAAATTAATCAATTATCTAAATTACAAACATGTCTTAAGGACATAAAATCCTGGATGAGCTGCAATTTTCTGATGTTAAACTCAGAAAAAAACGAAATTCTTGTTCTTGGCCCCAAAAACCTTAGAGACTCACTGTCTAAAGATATAGTTACTCTAGATGGCATTAACTTGGCCTCTAGCACCACTGTCAGGAATCTTGGAGTTATCTTTGATCAGGATTTGTCATTTAACTCCCACATAAAGCAGACCTCTAGGACTGCCGTCTTTCATTTACGTAATATTACAAAAATTAGACACATCCTATCACAGACAGATGCAGAAAAACTAATCCATGCATTTGTTACTTCAAGGCTGGATTACTGCAACTCTTTATTATCAGGTTGCCCCAATAAGTCCATTAAAACGCTCCAATTAATTCAGAACGCTGCAGCACGAGTACTGACAGGAACTAGAAAAAGAGATCACATCTCTCCTGTACTAGCTTCTCTGCATTGGCTCCCTGTAAAATGTAGAATAGAATTTAAAATCCTCCTCCTCACCTATAAAGCTCTTCATGGTCAGGCCCCCTTCATATCTTAAAGAGCTCATAGTACCCTATTACCCCTCTAGAACACTACGTTCTCTGAACGCTGGGCTACTTGTGGTCCCTATAGTCTCTAAAAAGTAGAACAGGAGCCAGAGCCTTCAGTTACCAAGCTCCTCTCCTGTGGAACCAGCTTCCATTTGTGGTTCGGGGAGGCAGACACCCTCACCACATTCAAGAGTAGGCTTAAGACATTCCTCTTTGATAAAGCTTATAGTTAGGGCTGGATCAGGTGACTCCTGAACCATCCCTTAGTTATGCTGCTATAGGCCTAGACTATCCGGGGATTTCCCATGGTGCACTGAGCTCCTCTCTTCCTCTCTCTTTCTGCACTCATTCATGTCCCATTAATGCATGTTACTAACTTCACTTCTTCCCCGGAGTTCTTGTGCTTTCTCGTCTCACAGGTTCTTGTCGATCCTGGTGGAGCCTCCTGCCATGGTCCTGCTAGATTGCCATTGCCAATACTGTTGTTGCTGTGCACCTGCTGTCTGTCTGTCTCTCGCTCTCTCTCTCTCTCTCTCTCTCTCTCTCTCTCTCTCTCTCTCACCCCAACTGGTCGAGACAGACGACCACCCACCTAGAGCCGGAGGATCTGTCCTAGGTTTCTGCCTTTTAACAGGCAGTGTTTCCTTGCCCTTGTCGCCAAGGTCTTGCTCATGGTGGTACTGTTGGGTCTCTGTAATTAATGTTTTAAAGAGTTCGGTCTAGACCTGCTCTATTTGAAAAGTGTCCTGAGATAACTTCTGTTATGAATTGGCGCTATACAAATAAAATTGAATTGAATTGAATTGAATTGAATTGGTACAGTTATGGTATGGTGGTAAAGCTATGGTAAAGTGGTAAAGCTATGGTAAAGTGGTAAAGCTATGGTAAAGTGGTAAAGCTTTGGTAAAGCTATGGTAAAGTGGTAAAGCTATGGTAAAGATGGTATGGTAAACATATGTTTTATGTTACTTGCATAACATAAAACATATGTTATAGTTTCTGTTTTTAAATACAGAAACTACTTAACATATGTTTTATGTTATAGCTTTACCAGTTTACTATAGCTTTACCCTTTACATAGCTTTACCAGGATGTTATAACTGTACAACAAATTCAATTCAATTCAATTCAATTTTATTTGTATAGCGCCAATTCATAACAGAAGTTATCTCAGGACACTTTTCAAATAGAGCAGGTCTAGACCGAACTCTTTATAACATTATTTACAGAGACCCAACAGTACCACCATGAGCAAGACCTTGGCAATGGGGGCAAGGAAAAACTGCCTGTTAAAAGGCAAAAAACCTAGGTGAGATCCTTCAGCTCTAGGTGGGTGGTCATCTGTCTCGACCAGTTGGGGTGAGAGAGAGAGAGAGAGAGAGACAGACAGACAGACAGACAGACAGACAGGTGCATAGCAACAACCGTATTGGCAATGGCAATCTAGCAGGAAACAAAGAGGAAAGGCTTTTATTGTGAAGGTGTGGAGTTCTCACTTCCTCTGTGTGTGTGTGTGTGTGTGTGTGTGTGTGTGTGTGTGTGTGTGTATTTGTACTGTGTGTGTGTGTGTGTGTGTGTGTGTGTATTTGTACTGTGTGTGTGTGTGTGTGTGTATTATTTGTACTGTGTGTGTGTGTGTGTGTGTGTGTGTGTGTATTATTTGTACTGTGTGTGTGTGTGTGTGTGTGTGTGTGTGTTTATTTGTATGTGTGTGTGTGTGTGTGTGTGTGTATTATTTGTACTGTGTGTGTGTGTGTGTGTGTGTGTGTTTGTGTGTGTATTTGTGCTGTGTGTGTGTGTGTGCAGCTGCAGTGAGTGTGTCTCTGCTCAGTGGCAGCTGTTGGATCGTCTCCCGTCTGTCTCTCTGGAGGAACTCCTGTCTTACAGCCGCAGCCTCAGCTCCTTCTACCACCTCAACCACACCTACAGTCCGGTAACCTTGGCAACCACACCTTAAACACACCTACAGACCGGTAACTGCGGCAACCCCCCAGTTCTTCTCACTTCCATTAAATGCTTGTTAGCTTAGCTTCTTAAGCTGATCAATAACATTATCAATAAGTGGACAGAACGATCAGAGTAGATGAAACATATTGATGATGATCTTCCTCCTCAGACTCCACAAGAACTACAGAACCTCCTCCCATCCAGCAGCCCCACTGAGCCGGGTCAGTACATCCTCACTACAGGTCAGGGTTTGAGAATGAACTGGGTTCTTCTGGTCTGAACTGGTTTGTTTGTTTGTTTGTTTGTTTGTTTGTTTGTTTGTTTGTGTAGAACCCAGTGAAGGGCCTGAAACACAGAAACCAGAAGAGATGACAGAGAATCATCCAATCAGCTGTCAGAATGACACTGACCCCGCCCCTCCGTCTCTGGATTGGCTGACTGAGGTGAAGTTCTGATTAAAATGAAAATATATTTTAAATAACTTTATTATCTTTATCAGTGAATTCAGTTTTATATTTTTATATTTGTAAAGCACAGATCAATAACAGACGTTATCTCAGGTCAGATTCAGACTCCTTATAAAACTCACAGTAACAGTAATGTTAGCTAGTTAGCTCCTGCAGCTAACGTTAGCTGACCACCTCAGTGCTCCCTGTGTGTGTGTGTGTGTGTGTGTGTGTGTGTGTGTGTGTGTGTGTGTAGGCGCGGTCCTCTCTGCTGGATCTCTGTGACATTAGCTGTGATGTCACATTTACATCATCCGGAGGTGTGGCCTATAGTGGCCCTACCTTCAGATGCCCCGCCCACGATCTGCCGGATGACCTGCAGCAGGAAACACACCTTAACCCGTTTCCTGTGGACCTGCTCACACACGCACTCAGCAGGTACACACACACACACACACACACACACACACATACATATCCCCATGGCAACAACAGAGCGCCCTCTAGTGCTGACTCTGTGTGTGTGTGTTGTCCAGGATGCGGACTTTGTTCTTGGACCACCTGGAGCAGCACTTCCATGACCTCCTCAATTCATCTGTTGCCATGGCGACAGACAGGAAGGAGGCGGTGCGTTCAGAGCAGGAGCTCCAACTGCTGCAGCTGAACCCCCAACACATCCAGACCCACATATACCGCCCCCGCCTGGGTAACTCACACCTCTCTCTCTCTCTCTCTCTCTCTCCATCCTAACTGAAGCTACACAATGCTGACAGATGAATTCCTGCAGGGTGTAGCTATGTGGTTACCTTCAGGGCATTTCTATCACACAGCAGCAACACACAACAGAGCTAATGCTATCTGAAGCTAACGTTAGCGCTACACTGAAAACAGTTAGCGGACTGCTGTCGTTACTCAGCTGGTTTCATTCACATAAAACAACATAAATCAGAACGTACAGCTTCAGTTCGAAGTGACAGACAGACGCTAACGTTACGGACCCATCATTCACCGTTACCGGCTCTCGCTGATAACAATTGGTAATTAAAGGCACACTGGTTGTAATGCTGATCTGTGTAAAGCCAGCGCATAACTTGAGCAGCACCAGGCAGGTGTAGACCAAACCTCAGGAAGAGCTCCGGGCCCCATAGTGGCCGAACCGTGTAATTACAGCGGTGGCAAAAAAACACAGATAAAATAAGTGTATTTAGCAGGAAACTAAAGTCTCTGGTGCGACTGTCCGTCCGTCCGTCCGTCTGACTGTCTGTCTGTCTGTCTGTGTTTAGCGGAGTTGCAGCTACACCGACGGCGGGTGGATGTCCACTGTGAGGAGGTGTTGGACGTGTTGACCTCCTGCAGAGTGGAGCTGCAGGAGCTGCAGACCTCCATCAGCAAGAAGAACCAGGACTTCATTGTTATCCTATCCAACATGGAGGACGACGTCCCGACAGCCTACAGCAGCCAACGGTAATAAGTGATCTCTGGTCAGCTCACAGTCTGGACTACTGTAGAGTCTGAAACAGCGTCTCTGTCTCTGCAGTCTGGAGGCTGTGAGCGCCGTCCTGCAGGACTGTCTGGATCAACATATCAAAGAAACCCAGTGCTGCGAGACGGCCTTCAGACAGACAGTTCAGATCAGACTAGAGGAGGTCAGAAACAGAACAACACAGCTCCTCAACTCCTTCAGGTAACAGTTGCAACATCTGGAAGAGTCTTCTAAAGTTAAAAACCTTTACAACCAGCATTGTGTCATTACCGCCACCCAGAGCCCCCCCCCCCCACGCCCAGAGCTCCACCCAGAGCTCCCTCAGAGCTCCACCCACACCCAGAGCTCCACCCAGAGCTCCCTCAGAGCTCCACCCACACCCAGAGCTCCACCCAGAGCTCCCTCAGAGCTCCACCCACACCCAGAGCTCCACCCAGAGCTCCCTCAGAGTTCCACCCACACCCAGAGCTCCACCCAGAGCTCCCTCAGAGCTCCACCCACACCCAGAGCTCCACCCAGAGCTCCCTCAGAGCTCCACCCAGAGCTCCCCCCAGCCCTGGAGCCACAAACACATTCTCACTGTAATGGCACAAAGCTGGTTGAAAAGCCAAAATGTTCTGACTGAGGCTTGCTCAACTGTGATTGCACAGAGTGAAAGGGGGCGGGGCTAAATAATTCTGAGCTGTCTTCATGTTTTCTCCTGCAGGTTGTTTAGTGAAGGAGGTGATTTTGCTCCTCAGGAGGTGAAGTTGTTTCAGAGGAGGCTGAAGGAGGAAACCAAACAGATCAGTGTGACAGAAGAGTCCATCTACACTGAACTGGAGGCATTTGAGTCCAAGAGTTTACAGCAGGTCTGTCTCAGTTTACAGTTAAACCAGATCTGAACATTAAACTGTCCAATAAGACCTTCAACATCCAAAGCTACTCCTCCTCCTCCTCCTCCTCCTCCTCCTGCAGGTGAAGGAGGTCTCTGGTCGCTTTGAGGAGAAACTTTCCTTCCTAAAGTCTGAGGTGAAATTCACAGAGAAGATCCAGAAAGTTATCAGCAGCACCCAGGTTCACATCAAGGCTGAGGTACCTGTCTGTCTGCGTGTGTGTCTGTCTGCCTGTCTGTCTGTGTGTTTGTCTGCCTGTCACTTCATTGAACCTGTCTAACTGCAGGCAGCCAGCAGTAACCAGCAGCAGTCAGCCATCAGCAGCAGGTTGGACGATCTGAGGATGATGATGGACTCAGAGGTACAGACAGTATCAGTCCTTCAGCAGTGTTACTGTAAGCTACAGAGCTTCTGTTCCAACTGTCTCTCTGTCTGTCTGTCTGTCTGTCTGTCTGTCCAGGTGTCTCCAGATCAGGTGTGTTCTGTCCTGTCATCAGTCGGTGAGGAAGTCATGAAGCGCTGTCAGTACTTGGACTTTTCATTAGTAGGTTACTTCCTGTCTACTTAGACTACATCTCATGTATGTGGACTACTTCTTGTCTAGTCTACCTGGACTGCAGCTAATCTACCTGAACTACCCTTCTTCTGCTCAGACTTCCTCTGAGCAGAAACAGACTTCCGGCACAAACAGGTCCTGTTGGACCTGTTTGTGAATACCTCTGGTCTACCTCTGGTCTACCTCTGGTCTACCTCTGGTCTACCTCTGGTCTACCTCTGTCTACCTCTGGTCTATCTCTGGTCTACCTCTGGTCTACCTCTGTCTACATCTGTTCTACCTCTGTTGTACCTCTGTCTACCTCTGGTCTATCTCTGGTCTACCTCTGGTCTACCTCTGTCTACATCTGTTCTACCTCTGTTGTACCTCTGTCTACCTCTGGTCTACCTCTGGTCTACATCTGTTGTATCTCTGTCTACCTCTGTCTACATCTGTTCTACCTCTGTTGTACCTCTGTCTACCTCTGTCTACATCTGTTGTATCTCTGTCTACCTCTGGTCTACCTCTGTCTACATCTGTTCTACCTCTGTTGTACCTTTGTCTACCTCTGGTCTACCTCTGGTCTACATCTGTTGTATCTCTGTCTACCTCTGTCTACCTCTGGTCTACCTCTGTCTACCTCTGTCTACTTCTGGTCTACCTCTAGTCTACCTCTGTCTACCTCTGGTCTATCTCTGGTCTACCTCTGGTCTACCTCTGTCTACATCTGTTCTACCTCTGTTGTACCTCTGTCTACCTCTGGTCTACCTCTGGTCTACCTCTGGTCTACATCTGTTGTATCTCTGTCTACCTCTGTCTACTTCTGGTCTACCTCTAGTCTACCTCTGTCTACCTCTGGTCTACCTCTGTCTACCTCTGTCTACCTCTGGTCTACCTCTGGTTTACCTCTGTCTACCTCTGGTCTATCTCTGGTCTACCTCTGGTCTACCTCTGTCTACATCTGTTCTACCTCTGTTGTACCTCTGTCTACCTCTGGTCTATCTCTGGTCTACCTCTGGTCTACCTCTGTCTACATCTGTTCTACCTCTGTTGTACCTCTGTCTACCTCTGGTCTACCTCTGGTCTACATCTGTTGTATCTCTGTCTACCTCTGTCTACATCTGTTCTACCTCTGTTGTACCTCTGTCTACCTCTGTCTACATCTGTTGTATCTCTGTCTACCTCTGGTCTACCTCTGTCTACATCTGTTCTACCTCTGTTGTACCTTTATCTACCTCTGGTCTACCTCTGGTCTACATCTGTTGTATCTCTGTCTACCTCTGTCTACCTCTGGTCTACCTCTGTCTACCTCTGGTCACATCGCACCTCTGTCTACCTCTGGTCTACCTCTGTCTACCTCTGTCTACTTCTGGTCTACCTCTAGTCTACCTCTGTCTACCTCTTGTCTATCTCTGGTCTACCTCTGGTCTACCTCTGTCTACATCTGTTCTACCTCTGTTGTACCTCTGTCTACCTCTGGTCTACCTCTGGTCTACCTCTGGTCTACATCTGTTGTATCTCTGTCTACCTCTGGTCTACCTCTGGTCTACCTCTGTCTACCTCTGTCTACTTCTGGTCTACCTCTAGTCTACCTCTGTCTACCTCTGGTCTACCTCTGTCTACCTCTGGTCTACCTCTGGTCTACCTCTGTCTACCTCTGGTCTATCTCTGGTCTACCTCTGGTCTACCTCTGTCTACATCTGTTCTACCTCTGTTGTACCTCTGTCTACCTCTGGTCTATCTCTGGTCTACCTCTGGTCTACCTCTGTCTACATCTGTTCTACCTCTGTTGTACCTCTGTCTACCTCTGGTCTATCTCTGGTCTACCTCTGGTCTACCTCTGTCTACATCTGTTCTACCTCTGGTCTACCTCTGTCTACCTCTGGTCTACCTCTGGTCTACATCTGTTGTATCTCTGTCTACCTCTGTCTACATCTGTTCTACCTCTGTTGTACCTCTGTCTACCTCTGTCTACATCTGTTGTATCTCTGTCTACCTCTGGTCTACCTCTGTCTACATCTGTTCTACCTCTGTTGTACCTTTGTCTACCTCTGGTCTACCTCTGGTCTACATCTGTTGTATCTCTGTCTACCTCTGTCTACCTCCTGGTCTACCTCTGTCTACTTCTGGTCTACCTCTAGTCTACCTCTGTCTACCTCTGGTCTATCTCTGGTCTACCTCTGGTCTACCCTCTGTCTACATCTGTTCTACCTCTGTTGTACCTCTGTCTACCTCTGGTCTACCTCTGGTCTACATCTGTTGTATCTCTGTCTACCTCTGTCTACCTCTGGTCTACCTCTGGTCTACCTCTGTCTACCTCTGTCTACTTCTGGTCTACCTCTAGTCTACCTCTGTCTACCTCTGGTCTACTTCTGTCTACATCTGTCTACATCTGTTCTACCTCTGTCTACCTCTGGTCTACATCTGTTCTACCTCTAGTCTACATCTGTTCTACCTCTATCTACATCTGTCTACCTCTGGTCTACCTCTGTCTACCTCTGTCTACCTCTGGTCTACCTCTGGTCTACCTCTGGTCTACATCTTTCTACCTCTGGTCTACGTCTGCCCCACTGCTAACCTCTGTGTTCACTCTACGTCGGGGTGGTTTACAATGTGGATGTTATTTTGGTGTTTAGGACCACAACCTGCAGGAAAACCTCTCAGCTCATCCTAAATCCAGGAAGCAGGTCCGGTCAGCTCCACCTCCTGGTTCACTGCAGGTGACAAGGCCAGGCGTGGACCTCCTTGATGACCCGATTGTGGGTGTCATCAATTCCCTGAACAGGTACGCATAGTCCAACTGATTCCTCTGAGTAACCCTGAAACTCCCAACCTCTGACCTTTGACCCCGAACCTCTGACCTCTGACCTCTGGCCTCTGACTTCTGGCCTGGTGCCACAATGTTGATCTAGAGTGAAATTCTAGTTTGAAAACTGTCCGGATTCTTTCTGCTGTTTCTGTGTTTGATAGGGTGGCCATTTCTTTCACATCAAAAAGGAGGACACTTTGCATACATGGGGACACACAAGCAGATATTTGTTTGGTATGATCCGGTTTTAAATTTTAATGTTTTTCCACCAGATTACATAAAGGTGCATACACATACCACATAGCTAATAATAAATATACAAGATACAGCTCATGACAACGTGCCCTTCCAATTCAGATTACATAGGTCTAATAAACATCATACAGAAACTGTTCTTGATGTTTTTATCTGGATAGATAAAGGGGAAAACAAATACAGCACCTTGAGTATAAGCATTTTCATAATTTCAGTCCAACAACCGACGTTAGCTCACCTTACGTTCTCTGTCGCTGAGAGCTTGATTGACAGCCTGGTGGCAACCTAGCAACTGCGGTGATCATGGCGAATCAACACATGGCTCAAATTGGCTAAAATTAGCCATGTGTTCATAGGTCACAACACGAAAATGTAACCAATGAAATTGCTTATTTTGACACACATTTTAAGCCAATAAGTATTAAACTAACGAGGTAATGTGTCAAAAGGCGACCTTTTTAGTTATTTTCTCAAAAGGAGGACAAATAAGTGTCTGGCTGAAGGCTGCCTACAGCCGGACAGGGCATTTAAAAGCCGGACTGTCCGGCCTAAAGCCGGACGAATGGCCACCCTAGTGTTTGACTTCCTTCCTACGGCTTCATCAGAAACAGAGCAGATGCGATCAGCTGCGGCGGCAGCGGTGGAGCCAGAAGGCGTCGCAGCCGTGCTCGGTGGAATGTGGGGATAATAGTGGAAGTTGTATTTGTGCTACCTAATGATGAAGACAGCTATTTTCTTCCTCTTTGTTCCCTCGGTCCCTCCCTCCAGGTTCTGTACGAGTCAGGATGCTGCAGCAGACGCAGCAGCCAGCGAGGAGCGAGGAAGAACAGCAGCTGGTAAAAACTGTTCACATCAAATATCTGATGATTCAATCAGTGAAATGAAAAAGATCAATCATGGTATCAAATATGTCACTTTGACTTTTACAATGAAGAGTCAATAGTAGATGTTTCATTAGTGTGGTTAACGATCGGCCGCGTGTACGATTGAATCATTGATTACCAGCTCGACTTAAAAACACCAGTTCCAGTCTGTTTGTGTGTCTGCAGGTCAGAGTCCGGTTCACCGTCTGCAACAGAGATTTACTGAGTCTGTCAGTACACTGAGGTACACACACAGAGACAACAACTGACAATCATATTTAGAATAACGTTACTATCTGCAATATTCCTATATTTTATTTGGACCGTTAGCTCCATTCTACTAACATGTGCAATGTGTGTGTGTGTGTGTGTGTGTCTGTGTCTGTGTGTGCAGTGTGAGGAGGGGCTGCAGGTCCATCAGAACTGACAGAAGGTTCCAGATTTTTGGACCCAAACAGGAACCAGATGAGAGCTCACAGTGAGTCCAACCTGCCAGTCCGATTGAGTCCTGAGGTCCAGGTGTGTCCAGCTGCTCACCTGTTGTGTGTTTGTGTTTCAGCTCGTTCAGCTCCATGGTGAACTCTGTGCTGTGGCGAGCCAATGACGTCCTCCTGCTGGTTGCCGAGGTAACAGAGACGCTGTTTATTCAGAGGACTTTAATCAAATATCCGTCTGTCTGTCTGTCTGACTGTCTGACTCTCTGTCTGTCTGTCTGTCTGTCTGTCTGTCTGTCTGTCTGTCTGACTGTCTGTCTGACTGTCTGTCTGTCTGTCTGTCTGTCTATCTGTCTGTCAGGACTTTTACCGGAGCGAACGGGCCGGACTCAGCAGGTTCCTCCTGGTTCCTGACAGTTTGGACCAATGGGCTGAGAGCATGCAGCAGAGGCTGCTGGGATACCAGGAACAGGCCAGGAAGTTTCTGAGCATGAGCAGAGAGGGTATTTATCTGTATCTAATGCACTGTATCTTTATTGTTTATTGATCAGTATACACTGTATCTTTAGTGATTGTTGATCAGTATACACTACTGCTGTCAAACGATTAAAATGTTTAATCGCGATTAATCGCATTAATGTCATAATTAACTCGCAATTAATCGCAATTAATCGCACATTTTTATCTATTCTAAATGTCCCTTGATTTCTTTTTGTCCCATTATTTTAATGCTCTTATCAACATGGAAAAGTGGATCGGCTTGCTTTGTGCAAATGTTTTTATTGAAAACAACATTGGCATATACTGTAGTGTTTAATTTCACACTAACATTCTCACTTGGAGCAAATAATCTCTCACACAATGTAACACTGTCCATCAATAAAAGGGTGAAACAAATACTTTGTCACACAAACAGCCCCTTCAACAGCCCTTTCTAAGGGATCAAAACAGGGCGATACAAAATAAAATTACAAAGTGCACATGTAAGGTAAACTAGGACTCAGCCTATAGTGCAGTTAAACCATGGCTTAATACTTTTCTCAAGTTTGCTTTGAACATAGCAGTTTATTCACCAGAGGCTCAACCCAGCCTCTTATTTCAGAAAGAATGAACAGTAACGGTTACCAGTAAAAGGTAAGCCTACTACTTCTTTGCTTTGAGCCGGTTCTTCAAACATACAAGCCTGTTGACATTTTCAGACAACAAGGAATCCATCCATTTCGGCGCCTCGCGCTCGCCATCCACTCAAAACGTAACGTCTACTACTCTTAAACAAGTGTGTGTTGTTTTGTTTCCGGTCTAGCTAGATCCGGTGTGGTGTTGTAGTTTTTCTAACGTTACTAGTTGTTGCAACAGCATGTGAAAAAAACTACAAAGTGTGCTAGGCCTTAATCTTGCGATAAAAAAATTGACGCCGTTAAAATGGGTTTGCGATAACGCCGTTAATAACACGTTAAACTGACAGCACTAGTATACACTGTATCTTTATTGATTATTGATCAGTATACACTGTAGCATTATTGATTATTGATCAGAATACACTGTATCTTTATGGATGATACTGATCAGTATACACTATCTTTATGGATCCTATTGATCAGAATACACTGTATCTTTATGGATGATATTGATCAGAACACACTATATCTTTATGGATGATATTGATCAGTATACACTGTATTTTTATGATCCTATTGATCAGAATACACTGTATCTTTATGGATGATATTGATCAGTATACACTTTATCTGTATGGATGATATTGATCAGTATACACTGTATCTTTATGGATGATATTGATCCTGTATTGACAGTCAGACTGTGGACATATGACGGCCTTTAGCTCGTGTTTCTAGAGTTACATGTTGTTACGAACACGTTAGGAATTGTTAAAATGTGATATTTCTTAAAAGGAGTTTGGTGCTGGGAGCTTTTAGTTGGATTCAAACTGCTAATATGCATCATTGTCTGTCTGTCTGCCCGTCTCTGTCTGTCTGTCAGAGTTGGGGAAGCAGCTGTCTGTGTTGGAGGAGCTGCTGCGTTCATTACCTGCAGTTCTGATCAGTAACCATGAGCGACGACAGGAGGCGGAGCTGAGAAAGGAGGTGGGCGGAGTCAGACTGAAGCTGGAGGAAGTGCTGGCGGCCAGCGAGGAGGAGAAGGTACCTTCAGAACAGTGACATCACAGTGACATCATTAATGCAGGTCAGTCCGTGCTGATTGTTTCCCCTCTCTGTTTCCTGTTTCCTCTCTCTGTTTCTTGTTTCCTCTCTCTGTTTCCTCTCTCTGTTTCCTGTTTCCTGTTTCCTCTCTCTGTTTTCTCTCTCTGTTTCCTGTTTCCTCTCTCTGTTTCCTGTTTCCTCTGTTTCCTCTCTGTTTCTTGTTTCCTCTCTCTGTTTCCTCTCTGTTTCTTGTTTCCTTTTGCTGTTTCCTGTTTCCTCTCTCTGTTTCCTGTTTCCTCTCTGTTTCTTGTTTCCTCTCTCTGTTTCCTGTTTCCTCTCTGTTTCCTGTTTCCTCTCTGTTTCTTGTTTCCTCTCTGTTTCCTCTCTGTTTCTTGTTTCCTCTCTCTGTTTCCTCTCTGTTTCTTGTTTCCTTTTGCTGTTTCCTGTTTCCTCTCTCTGTTTCCTGTTTCCTCTCTGTTTCCTCTCTGTTTCTTGTTTCCTCTTTCTGTTTCCTGTTTCCTCTCTGTTTCCTCTCTGTTTCTTGTTTCGTCTCTCTGTTTCCTGTTTCCCCCTCTCTGTTTCCTCTCTGTTTCTTGTTTCCTCTCTCTGTTTCCTGTTTCCTCTCTGTTTCCTCTCTGTTTCTTGTTTCCTCTCTGTTTCCTGTTTCCTGTTTCCTCTCTGTTTCCTCTCTGTTTCCTCTCTGTTTCTTGTTTCCTCTCTCTGTTTCCTGTTTCCTCTCTCTGGTTGTCAGTGTGAGAACGTCCGTCAGCTGCGAGTGTCTCTGAGAGACGACGAGCTTCAGACTCTGACCAGCAGAGAGGAGGTCAGACAGCAGCAGCTGCACAGCGCCGTCTGCTGCTCACACCTGGAACTACAGGTAGGAGGGGGAGGAGTCAGTAATGTGATTACAATCAATCTCTACAGGAGAATCAGCAACATGTTCGAATGAAGAAGTTTGGTGTTAGAGGCCGTTCAGACTCACCTGGTGTGTGTGTCTGTGTGTGTGTGTGTGTGTGTCTGTGTGTGTGTGTGTGTCTGTGTGTCTGTGTCTGTGTGTGTGTGTATGTGTGTGTGTCTGTGTGTGTGTGTGTGTGTGTGTGTGTGTGTGTGTGTCTGTCTGTGTCTGTGTCTGTGTGTGTGTGTGTGTGTGTGTGTGTGTCTGTGTGTGTGTGTGTGTGTGTGTCTCTGTGTGTCTGTGTGTGTGTGTGTGTGTGTGTGTGTGTGTCTGTGTCTGTGTGTGTGTGTGTGTCTGTGTGTCTGTGTGTGTGTGTGTGTGTCTGTGTGTCTGTGTGTGTGTGTGTCTGTTTGTGTGTGTGTCTGTGTGTCTTTGTCTGTGTGTCTGTGTGTGTGTGTGTGTGTGTCTGTGTGTGTGTGTGTGTGTCTGTGTGTGTGTGTCTGTATGTGTGTGTGTGTGTCTGTGTGTGTCTGTGTGTGTGTTGTGTGTGTGTGTGTGTGTGTGTGTGTCTGTGTGTGTGTGTGTGTGTGTGTGTGTGTGTGTGTGTGTGTGTGTGTGTGTGTGTGTGTCTGTCTGTGTGTGTGTGTGTGTGTGTGTGTGTGTGTGTGTGTGTGTGTGTGTGTGTGTGTGTGTGTGTGTGTGTGTGTGTGTGTCTGTGTGTCTGTGTCTGTGTCTCCAGGAGTGTGTGCGGGTCAGAGGGGAGGAGTTTGTGACCTCACTGGCGGCTCTGACAGTGAAGCTGCTCCATCAGTTGGACCACCTGCTCACACCTGCAGGTAACATTTGACCTTTAACCTTTAACCACATTATGTTGTCATGGTGATTTACGAGCAGTTTATTTTGTTTTAATCCCTGTTAATTGATTAACTGTTAGTTTATCACTTCAATCTTGTAACTGTACTGCGGTCGTTACAGTCGACCAACCAGAGAACAGTGAGCTCAGATACAGTCAGATTAAAGTCCTCATATACCCGAGTATCACCTGAACACACCACCACCTCACTGTGTTTGTGTTTCCATAGAAACCAAGGCAGCGTTGTCACACCAGCAGCACTCTGAAGACGGTGCTGTTACCATGGAGACGGGAGCTGAGACAGAGAGCAGGTAACAGCTGATGAACAGCGAGTGGTCAACATGTTTTAAAGGCTGTTAATAAACTATATATCCAATTCCTTCACAATAAAAGACCTCCAACTCCTTCACAATAAAAGACCTCCAACTCCTTCACAACAAAAGACCTCCAACTCTTTCACAATAAAAGACCTCCAACTCTTTCACAATAAA
>NW_026136863.1:15000-35000 GCF_905237075.1 Dicentrarchus labrax | reverse complement strand
GTTGCGGTGCTGAAGTACTTTCCTAAGTACTTTTGTTTTGAAAGCTCAAGACAAACGAATTTCTTCTTTTATATTTTTGTAGTCTTATATATATATATCGTCAAGTATTGTCACCTGATTCACAGAAAGTGAATTTAGTTTAATTCTTGGACTAAGTGACTACGGAGGATTCACCAGGCCAGCGTTTCGTCCTCCAGTTATTTTCAAACAAGAAGCTGAATTAGTTTACAATCAAAGCTGAAGACCAACCACTCTAAGACATTTATCATCAGCCAGAAGGACATCGCAGTAGTTGACTGCTCAAAACAAAGACCAAAGACATTATTATCCAGCGACTCTCTGCCTCCAACGCACTCAAGCATAAAACTACGCGCTGGGCCTTTGAATTGAAGAGCCACTGGTACCAGGGACGAGACGCAACTTCCTTCGGCCTGTTGGATCAGTGACGCAAAGCCGCAGTTGAGCTGAAAGCCAAGGACCTGGAATCCTTCCAAGATCCATCTACAAACAAAGTAGGCTGACTCTCCGGTACACGGCCGGATTCACACACATGAAAAAGAGCTGGTGTCTGTCTGTAAGCTTTGATTCCCATCTTTTAGTTTAAGAGAATTTTGGATTAGGGCCTCTCAGTTCTAAAATTTACTCTCGTAATATTTTAAACTTACTGCCGCATCGCAAAGTCCACCATCGCTCCTGAATCACCTAATAGTAATAATTCATATATTGTCCACATATTCTGTTACTTGTTGTCATTTGTTTGTTTATCATTTCATACTATTTACTCTGCATTAGTTTAGTTAATAAACATATATAACCGTATGTCCTTGTCGGTGCAGGTTTGATTTGATGCGGGGAAATTGATGAATCGTGTAAAAGAAATCACTACTTCAGAAATATGGGATTGAATATAGAATATGAGATTGAATATAGATTTTGAAATGTAATAAGTTGATTTGAAATTGATTTGATTAGATCTGTGGAATATTTTCCTCCGGTCTGTCTGTCTGTCTGTCTGTCTGTCTGTCTCTCTCTCTGTCTGTCTGTCTCTGTCTGTATCTCTTTCTCTGTCTGCCTGTCTGTCTGTCTGTCTCTCTCTCTCTCTCTCTCTGTCTGTGTCTCTCCCTGTCTGCCTGTCTCTCTCTCTGTCTGTCTGTCTCTGTCTGTATCTCTTTCTCTGTCTGCCTGTCTGTCTGTCTGTCTCTCTCTCTCTCTCTGTCTGTGTCTCTCTCTGTCTGTCTGTCTCTCTCTCTGTCTGTCTGTCTCCCTGTCTCTCTCTCTGTCTGTCTCTCTCTCTGTCAATGACTCTGAACTCTGAAATCAGACATTTGTCTTCAGTTTCATCCTATAAAGAAACAAATACTTGCTGCTGGTGTTTTAATAATAAATATATTTGAAGGTAAACTGTCATTTTTATAGAACTATTTTAACATATTAAATAAAATAAATGTTTATATTACAAACAAATGTTAAGAACTTCATCAGATAGTTTCAGATTGAAATGCATTGATCGTATCAGGACACTAATAAACAAACAGCTTAAACTTTAAAATGAACTTAAACAAACAAACTGCTGATTGAACAAAGTCTGAAGTTTATTATAAAACCAAAATTATCGTTAATAATAAAAATCTAACGATTCATTAATGATTCAGAATATTTTCCTCCAAACAAACTCATTGATCAGTCTGATGTGTCTGGTGTCAACCAACCAAGCAGGAGCCAGACGTCATCAAAGCTTCACAATAAAATGTGAAAGTTTGTCCTTTTAGGGCAGTTTCCATGACGACTGTGTCTTCCTGTCCCAGAGACATCCGGTGGTCTGGAGGAGTTCAGGACTCTGAGTCCAGGGTGGAGATCTTATCGATGGACCGCAGCAGCTGAGAGACCAAACGGAGAGTCTCTGCTTCCCCCAACAGCTGACTGATAGACAGACAGACAGGCAGACAGGCAGACAGACAGACAGACAGACAGATAGACAAACAATAGTTCAGAGGCTAAAAAAAAAAAAAAAAAAAAGAGTTTGTCATCATTCACCTGTTCACACAGGTACTGACCGGATGGAGGAGTGGGCGTGGCTCGCTGTCTTGTTCAGATACTCAGACGCCACCTGAGCGTTGTGTCTCATCGCCATGATGACCTTAGACTCCGCTGCCTTCAGACCGTCGTTCTCTGACCGCAGAGTGTCGACCTCCACCTAAAACACACACCCCTGTTATCATCAGGAGGACAGACAGACACACAGACAGACAGACACACACACAGACAGACACACAGACAGACACACAGACAGACACTGACTCACCTGCAGCTGCTGCAGCTCAACTTTCAGTTTGGAAACGCTGTTTTCTGCTTTTACTGCTCGCTTCTAACAGTCAGACAGACAGAGAGAGAGACAGACAGGGAGAGAGAGACAGGTTTTTTAAAGGTCAATCTCTAAATGTCCAAAATCTAAATAAAAGTTGATGTCTGATTATTATTAACTGTTTTTCTTTAACAAACTGGATCCAGTTCTCAGCTTCGTTAGTATTTATTTTATTGGTTTCTTTGTGTTTCAGTAAAATCACTGGTTTTGTGAATGGAGTCTGGTTGCCTGCAGTTGGCTGAAGATGTTGGTGCTCAATATTAAGTTAGTACAGATGGATGTTAGCATTAGCATTAGCATTAGACTGCACCGTACCGTCATCAGGTGGAGGTTCTGCTCCACAGAGTGAACCATGCTCTCCAGATCCTGAGCCTCCTTCTCCTCCTGACGCCTCCTCTGGAGCAGCTCCTCCGACAGCTCCGACACCCTGACAGGGAGCACAGGGGCACGAGGGGTAAATCTTGTGATCGGTGGTGTCGGTGCTGTCATGTGATTGGCTGGTTCTCACCTGCATTCGTTAGCTTCTGATCTCCTCTGCAGCTCCCTGATGGTTCTCCTCAATGACATGTTCTCCTCCTTCAACTGAGACACAATCAAACAGAAGATTTACGTTAAGGGGATTGATGTCCCCAAAAGGTTGTCGGGTCCCCACAATGTGAGTGTGTAAGCAGACTGATGTCCCCACAATTTGAGTGTGTAAACAGACTGATGTCCCCACAATTTGAGTGTGTAAGCAGACTGATGTCCCCACAATTTGAGTGTGTAAGCAGACTGATGTCCCCACAATGTGAGTCTGTAAGCAGACTGATGTCCCCACAATTTGAGTGTGTAAGCAGACTGATGTCCCCACAATGTGAGTCTGTAAGCAGACTGATGTCCCCACAAATGAGTAATACAAGTCCACAGAAACACTGTGTTACCTGTTGTATCTGGCTGCTCCTCCCACTCCTCCTCCTGCAGGAGGTGGCTGGCTCAGCAATAGATGTCTCATCATCTCCTTCATAGTTCTCTCCTCCTCCTGCTCCTCCTGCTCCTCCTGCTCCACTCAGTTGGACTTCAGGTTTGGAGGAGAACCTGTTCCATTGAGTTTAGACCTGGTCAGGGTTCTCCTCAGTGAAGGTGTTTCTCTTGGATGAGGATCTAACGATTGCTTGAAAGTAACTCTTGAACAGCTCTGGAATACTTTACATGGCTGTATGAGAGCAGGAGGAATATACCCTATATATATATATATATACACACACTCTCTCTCTCCCTCCCTCTCTCTCTCTATATATACTCTCTCTCTCTCTCTCTCTGTATATATATATATATATTTACTCTCTATCTCTATATATATACTCTCTCTCTCTATATATATATATATATATATTCTCTCTCTCTATCTCTCTCTATATATATATCTCTCTCTCTACTCTCTCTCTCTATATATATACTCTCTCTCTCTATATATATATATATATATATATATATTTACTCTCTATCTCTATATATATATATTTACTCTCTCTCTCTCTCTATATATATATATATATACTCTCTCTCTCTCTATTTATATATATATTTACTCTCTCTCTATATATATATATATATAGAGATTAATATATATATATTCTCTCTCTGTCTATATATATATATTCTCTCTCTCTATATATATATACTCTCTCTCTCTCTATTTATATATATATATATATTCTCTCTCTATATATATTCTCTCTCTATATATATATATACTCTCTCTATATATATATACTCTCTCTCTCTGTCTCTCTCTATATATATATTTATATATCCTCTCTCTCTATATATATATATATACTCTCTCTCTCTATATATATATATATTCTCTCTCTCTGTCTCTCTCTCTCTCTATATATATTTATATATCCTCTCTCTCTCTCTATATATATATATATATATATCTATATATATATATATTCTCTCTCTCTCTATATATATACTCTCTCTCTCTCTCTCTCTCTCTCTATATATATATATATATATACCTCTCTCTCTATATATATATATATACTCTCTCTCTCTGTCTCTCTCTCTATATATATACTCTCTCTTATATATATATACTCTCTCTATATATATATACTCTCTCTATATATATATATATATATTCTCTCTCTCTCTCTATATATATATATACTCTCTCTATATATATATACTCTCTCTCTCTCTGTCTCTCTCTCTCTATATATATATTTATATATCCTCTCTCTCTTTCTATATATATATATATTCTCTCTCTATATATATATACTCTCTCTCTCTCTATATATATATATACTCTCTCTCTCTATATATATATATATTCTCTCTCTCTATATATATACTGTCTCTCTCTCTCTCTCTCTATATATATATATATATATTCTCTCTCTATATATATACTGTCTCTCTCTCTCTCTATATATATATATATATATATATACTCTCTCTCTATATATATACTCTCTCTCTCTCTCTCTCAATATATATATATATATATATATATATATCAACTATATTACAACATGAAAAATATATTGAAAGTTTAATAAAGAGTTAGGAGACTAATTATTATACTATTAGATTTATGTATTTATATTCTAACACAGTCAGTTTGTTCAAACTCTCATAATGAACAAAAACCGACTTTAATTTTAATTTTAGATCCTTAAAAGATGATTTTTTAGTTTTTAAAGGTAATTAATTTAATGTAGGAAATAAAATCAACATTAGTGTTATTGTGAGAGAACTGTGTCATCTGCAAACATTATCATTATTGATCAGTCTGTCCTGATGGAGGCGCTAGAGGAAACATTAAGCTCCACAAAACAAACACTAACCAATCAGAGAGCAGCAGACATGACTCACCTGGTCTCCTCCTCTTCTTCATCCTCCTCTGTGCAGAGGGAGGAGGTGCTATCTACACCTGACTGGAAGCTCCGCCCCCACTCTTCCTCCTCCTGATTGGACGACAGACAGGAGGTGGTGTGTGTGTCTGAACCGAGTGTGAAAGCTTCCAGATATCAGATTATGAATACTGTTTCTATAATAATCAGATAATTGATCAGATTATTGATCAGATTATTGATCAGCAGAGTGAACAGGTTGTAGTGTAGCTTTGTTCCTCTGCTGTCTGTGGACTGATCTCTATGTGTCTCTATGTAGGGATGAGGGTCAAAGGTTGTGACCTTTATGCTCCCGAGTGCCAACAGTGGGCAACACAGAGTCCAACACAGAGTCCACAACACAAAGTCCAACACAGAGTCCACAACACAGAGTCCAACACAGAGTCCACAACACAGTGTCCAACACAGAGTCCACAACACAGAGTCCACAACACAGTGTCCACAACACAGAGTCCAACACAGAGTCCACAACACAGAGTCCAACACAGAGTCCACAACACAGAGTCCAACACAGAGTCCACAACACAGAGTCCACAACACAGAGTCCACAACACAGTGTCCAACACAGAGTCCACAACACAGAGTCCACAACACAGAGTCCAACACAGAGTCCACAACACAGTGTCCAACACAGAGTCCACAACACAGAGTCCACAACACAGAGTCCACAACACAGAGTCCAACACAGAGTCCAACACAGAGTCCAACACAGAGTCCACAACACAGAGTCCAACACAGAGTCCAACACAGAGTCCACAACACAGAGTCCAACACAGAGTCCACAACACAGAGTCCACAACACAGAGTCCAACACAGAGTCCACAACACAGAGTCCACAACACAGAGTCCAACACAGAGTCCACAACACAGAGTCCACAACACAGAGTCCACAACACAGAGTCCAACACAGAGTCCACAACACAGAGTCCACAACACAGAGTCCAACACAGAGTCCACAACAGAGTCCAACACAGAGTCCACAACACAGAGTCCACAACATCCAGTAGCTCCAACTTACAGAGTCCAACACAGAGTTTGTGTTCATAGTCCACAACCACATATGTTGGGCAAAGGGTCGAACACAGAGTCCACAACACAGAGTCTCACAACACAGAGTCCAACACGTCCCAAACGTAGATTTTCCCCTTCAGAGTCAGAACACAGTCAGTGAATAGGAGACCCATCACTTCCCTAAGTGTCAACTTTTTGCTTGCCATTTTCGTTTATTTCGTCTCAATAACTCCTAAATCCAGCAATACTGCTTCAGCATAAATAGCGCCGTGGTGCACTATTTCCGGTTTCTCGCCCAACAGTTTGGACGGGACTTCCTCGAACATTTTGCATTGAAACACGACGTTTTTCTGAGCTAAGGTCTAAGTACAGGATGTCTGCCAACTAGTGGAGGGGAGTATGAATGAGATATAACACGCTATTAGGAGGAAACAGCTGTTTGATTCAGGACCGCGTCCTGTTGCAATTTTGCTATAATATATATACTATAAGATATTCAATTTCAAATTAACTTTATTTGTATAACGGCAGTTCATAACAAAAGTTTTCGCAAGACACTTCTGAAATAGAGGCATCCAGCAGCTAACTGTAGCTAAGCTAACTGGGGTTGTCTGGCTGGCTGTGTCTTGGCTGCGAGGTGTGGGTCTGGCGTTGGTTGCTTCATGGTGTTGGCTGATCGGGTTAGGGATGCACAGATCCACGTTTTTCAATTCAATTCAATTCAATTCTTCTTCTTCACTTCTGATCCGATCCCGATACCTGAATTTGGATATCGGCCGATACCAATACTATTCCGATACCAGAGCTGTGTTCGCTTTAATATTATTATTACCATTATTGTTGATTTTATATGAGGCTGAAATAAACTCCTCTCAACAGGCAAGTATGATCTGTACATATGTATGCATGTATGTCCCAAAAGGAAACTTGAGGTAAGTATAAGGTCAGAAAAGGAAGTCAGAAAAAAGGAACCTTTTAACAGGAAAACCCACCAAAACAAATACAACGTAAGGGTTTCAAATATTGTCATGTCAATATTTATTAAATTCCCAAAATGTCAAATATTGAAATATAAGAAAAGTGCAAAAGTGAAACATCTACACACACACACACACACACACACACACACCAATCCCTTTTTTTTTCCCGTTGTCTGCCTGGAGTTTAACGTGTTTTTGGAATGACTCTAGAAGTGATTCCTGACAGCTCCTTTTGTCTTTCTTCCCCTGCTCTTCTTCTTCTTCATATGGATTTCTGGCAGTTTAGACGCTTCTAGGCGTATTACTGCCCTCCTCAGGAAGTCACTCTAAGGATAATGTTACTGCTTCAAATGTTCATATATAGCCCTGTATCGTATAAGAACTGTAATACTACTTTAACAATTAAGTGGTGGTTCTCATTTTGACCCAATAATCCTCGTGCTCTTTTGTGTGGTGCTTTTTTAAATGTTTGATTGTGTTCGTAGTGTTGTACGACGCGAGGGAGCTTCCTCCTCTCTGAATCACGGCTTTGCTAAATAATGGATTTCCTGAGCGAGGGCGTGTCTCATAACTCTGTGTCTCATTGAGCCGCGCCTCCGTTCAGGAAATCCATTCCACAGTTTGCAGCCAGCAGACTGGCCGGCAGGAATCACCTGTGGAGTCATTTCAGCAGACAACGTTAACGCAGACATGGCTCATGGATATCGGAAATCTGCGCAGGTTGGATCGGGAAAATCCGATATGTGAAATACACCGGTATCGGTCCCGATACCGATACTGGATCGGATCGGCCCCATCCCTAGATGGGGTGATTTGTAAACGGCGAGCTAGTTAGTAGCATGGAGCTAACGGTCCAAGAAAAATATAGGAACATTACAGATAGTAACGTTATTCTAAATATGATTGTCAGTTATTTTACAGTGCGAAAGGTTCGAGAGACGTTACGAAACATTAATAACTTTATTTATCACTGATGATGTCACTGATGATGTCACTGTACCTGCGGCGCCAGAGAGGGTTCAGAGAAGAAACAGCTCCTGACCTCAGGGTCAAAGGTCACACTCCCGATGTCAAACAACCTGTGAGAGCCACCAGACTACAGACAGACAGACAGACAGAGAGAGAGAGAGACAGAGAGACAAAGCAACAGCAGACATTACCCATCCAAAACGGTGACATCTGGAGATCACATTTTGAATATCCGTACAAAGACATACCAATCAATCAAATCAATTCAGATCAGTGTATTATGAAAGAAAAACTCCAAAAACTAGAAGAAACAATTAAAGACAACCCAAACCCCTTGATTTCGAAATTACTTGGCAAGAAATAACCACACAGACAAAATGTCTGAAGCCAAGGAAAGCTTGTGGTCCAGACAGCATTAGAAAGAAAGCAAAAGCACCCCCAGAAATGCAGGGTGCAATGTTACATTTGTTCAATGTTATACTACAGGCAGGATGTTTTCCCAACATCTGGTGCAAAGGGCTCATTTCCCCCATTCATAAGAGTGGGGACAAATCAGACCCTAATAACTACCATGGCATCTGTGTCAGCAGCTGTCTAGGTAAACTATTCTGTAGTATTCTTAATACAAGAATACTAGATTTCCTTGAGGAACAGTCAATCTTAAGTAAAAGTCAGATTGGCTTCCTCCCAAAACACCGCACCACCGACAGTGTATATACCCTTCACACTTTAATCAACCAACATGTACAACAAACTAAGAATGGAAAAATATTCACCTGCTTTATTGATTTCAAGAAAGCTTTCGACTGTATTTGGCATGAAGGGCTCTATTACAGACTTTTAAACTGTGGTATAGGTGGCAAAATGTATGATCTGGTTAGATCAATGTATTTGGAAAACTTGTGTGCTGTTAAAACTGGAAACAAACTAACTGATTTCTTCCCCCAGAGAAGAGGCGTTCCACAGGGTTGCAATCTAAGTCTGACTTTATTTAATGTGTATATAAATGAACTGGCTGTTAGATAAATGTGCTGCTCATGGCCTCTCCCTCCTAGATAGAGAGGTGAAGTCTCTGTTTTATGCTGATGACCTTGTTCTACTGTCTCCTACTGAACAAGGACTACAGCTACAGCTGGACGTAGTAGAAAAGTACTGTCAGAACTGGGCCCTGGCAGTAAACATGAAGAAAACCAATGTCATGATCTTTCAAAAACGCCCCAGGTGTCATGAGAACAAACACCAATTTACCATCAATAATCATGTCATTGAACACAGCATGAGTTATACCTACCTTGGTATAACCATAACAGCATCAGGGAGTTTCAACATGGCAGTGAATGCACTAAAAGAAAAAGCTCAAAGAGCTCTATATGCAATTAAGAGAACATTTTATAATTTCCATATTCCAATAAAAATCTGGCTTAAAATATTTGATAGTGTCATCCAGCCCATTGCGCTGTACGGCAGTGAAGTATGGGGTCCACTCAGTCATCAGAGCTTTACCCGTTGGGACAAACATCCAACAGAATCTCTACATGCAGAGTTCTGCAGATACATTTTACACATACACAGAAACACACCAACAAATGCTATGTAGAGCAGAATTAGGCAGATACCCACTGATAATTAACATTCAGAAGAGAACACTCAACTTTTTTAACCACCTGAAATCCAGCCCCAGAGACACCCTCCACTCCAAAGCCCTCCAAACCCAAGAGCTGAGCCCAGAAAAGAGTCCCCTATGTCAGTTGGTACTGAGGCTAACTGCCCCCTCTCAGACACACTGTGACCAGCCTCACAACAACACTGCTCTACAAACAGTAATCAGAGTAAATGATAGCACAATGTAAAGAAAGCTATCTGGACCATTGGGAAGAAACAACTAAAAGCCAAAGTAGATTGGAATGTTATCTTGCCCTTAAAAGAGATTATGAATGAGAAGAATATCTCTCTACTGTCAGAGATAGAAAGCAGAGACAGATCCTAACCAAGTACAGGCTCAGTGACCACAAACCGCCAATCCAAACAGGAAGACACAAAACATCATGGCAACCAAAAGAAAACAGAAAATGTGGTCACTGTTGGACAGGTGAGGTTGAGACAGAGATGCACTTTCTCCTACAATGTACAAAATTAAATAATACTAGAAACATATTTATTTAAGTTCAGCTCTTTGGTTCCAGATTTCAAAGAGCTGAACGACCTCTCCAAATTAAAAATACTCCCGGAGAAGGAGAGCAGGCACACCTTGCTGCCCAGTATGTATTAACATGCCACAACCTGAGACACACACACACACACACACACACACACACACTGTATATAACTAATATAATGTTCATAATGTTTATATCTTCGATTTATTGTATTTGAATACTTTGCTTTGGCAATATTGTTTTTTAAAAACTTTCATGCCAATAAAGCCCATTTTGAATTTTGAATTCGAAATTGAATTTGAATTGACAGAGACAGAGACAGAGAGACAGACAGAGAGAGAGAGAGACAGACAGACAGAGAGACATAGAGAGAGACAGAGAGAGAGACAGACAGACAGAGAGACAGAGAGAGAGACAGAGAGAGAGACAGAGAGAGAGACAGACAGACAGAGAGACAGAGAGAGAGACAGACAGAGAGACAGAGAGAGAGAGACAGACAGACAGAGAGACAGAGAGAGAGAGACAGACAGACAGAGAGAGAGAGAGAGAGACAGAGCAGAGAGAGAGACAGAGACAGAGAGAGAGACAGAGAGAGAGAGACAGACAGACAGAGAGACAGAGAGAGAGAGACAGAGAGAGAGACAGAGACAGACAGAGAGACAGAGAGAGAGAGACAGACAGACAGAGAGACAGAGAGAGAGAGACAGACAGACACACAGTTATCATAAATTATATCTTCTTCTTCTTGTGCTGCAGACTGTGCAGAAATAATACTTTGCTGTGTGTCTGCTCCTGGTCCAGGTCTTGTTCTAGGTCCTGGTCCGGGTCTGGATCCTGGTTCTTCCAACGTAGAAACTCTTTGAAGGAGAATGGGTTCAGCTCCTCAGCCTCCACCTCCTCATCTGCTGATGAAGGAAACTCAGGTTATTAATAGAAAGGACAGAGGCACAGGGACCAGCAGGGACCAGCAGGGACCAGCAGGGACCAGCAGCTGCAGCTGCAGCTTCTTTGCTGCGTGCGTGAGGAGAAAGAAAACACAGATGTCCATAGGGAGGCACTGGAAGCATGCGTTGCGCACACCAACATGAAATACGTCTCTTATAAATCTGAAAGTATCGATACTAATACATTTAGGAATCCTGACGTTTTTAATTTCCGAGAATCACGATACTTTTGAAGTATCAGTGCACCGTGCAACACTACCAGCAGGGACCAGCAGGGACCAGCAGGGAACAGCAGGGAACAGCAGGGACCAGCAGGGAACAGCAGGGACCAGCAGGGACCAGCAGGGAACAGCAGGGACCAGCGGGGACCAACGGGGACCAGCAGGGACCAGCAGGGAACAACGGGGACCAACGGGGACCAGCAGGGACCAGCAGGGACCAGCAGGGAACAACAGGGAACAACAGGGAACAACGGGGACCAACAGGGACCAGCAGGGACCAGCAGGGACCAACAGGGACCAACGGGGACCAACGGGGACCAGCAGGGACCAGCAGGGAACAACGGGGAACAACAGGGACCAACAGGGACCAACAGGGACCAGCAGGGAACAACGGGGACCAGCAGGGACCAGCAGGGACCAGCAGGGAACAACAGGGACCAACAGGGACCAGCAGGGACCAACAGGGAACAACAGGGACCAGCAGGGAACAACAGGGACCAGCAGGGACCAGCAGGGAACAACAGGGAACAACAGGGACCAACAGGGACCAGCAGGGAACAACAGGGAACAACAGGGACCAACAGGGACTAGCAGGGAACAACAGGGACCAGCAGGGAACAACGGGGACCAACGGGGACCAGCAGGGACCAGCGGGGACCAGCAAGGAACAACGGGGACCAGCAGGGAACAACAGGGACCAACAGGGACCAGCAGGGGCCAGCAGGGGCCAACAACGGGGACCAACGGGGACCAGCAGGGGCCAGCAGGGACCAACAGGGACCAACAGGGACCAGCAGGGACCAGCAGGGACCAGCAGGGACCAACAGGGACCAACAGGGACCAGCAGGGGCCAGCAGGGGACCAGCAGGGACCAGCAGGGAACAACAGGGGCCAGCAGGGAACAACGGGGACCAGCAGGGAACAACAGGGACCAACAGGGACCAGCAGGGAACAACAGGGGCCAGCAGGGGACAACGGGGACCAACAGGGACCAGCAGGGAACAACAGGGAACAACAGGGACCAACAGGGACCAGCAGGGAACAACAGGGACCAACAGGGAACAGCAGGGACCAGCAGGGACCAGCAGGGAACAACAGGGACCAACAGGGACCAGCAGGGGCCAGCAGGGAACAACAGGGACCAACGGGGAACAGCAGGGACCAGCAGGGACCAGCAGGGAACAACGGGGACCAACGGGGACCAACGGGGAACAGCAGGGACCAGCAGGGAACAACAGGGACCAGCAGGGACCAGCAGGGACCAACAGGGACCAACAGGGACCAGCAGGGAGCAGCAGGGACCAGCAGGGGCCAGCAGGGAACAACAGGGACCAGCAGGGACCAGCAGGGACCAACAGGGACCAGCAGGGAACAGCAGGGAACAACAGGGAACAACGGGGACCAACGGGGAACAGCAGGGACCAGCAGGGAACAACAGGGACCAACAGGGACCAGCAGGGAACAACAGGGAACAACGGGGACCAACAGGGACCAGCAGGGACCAGCAGGGACCAACAGGGACCAACAGGGACCAGCAGGGACCAGCAGGGAACAATGGGGACCAACAGGGACCAACAGGGACCAACAGGGGCCAGCAGGGAACAACGGGGACCAACGGGGAACAACAGGGGCCAGCAGGGACCAGCAGGGACCAGCAGGGAACAACAGGGAACAACGGGGAACAACAGGGACCAGCAGGGACCAACAGGGAACAACAGGGACCAGGGACCAACAGGGACCAGCAGGGACCAGCAGGGAACAACAGGGACCAACGGGGACCAGCAGGGACCAGCAGGGAACAACGGGGACCAACGGGGACCAGCAGGGACCAGCAGGGACCAGCAGGGAACAACAGGGAACAACGGGGAACAACAGGGACCAGCAGGGACCAGCAGGGACCAGCAGGGAACAACGGGGACCAACAGGGAACAACAGGGACCAGGGACCAGCAGGGACCAGCAGGGACCAGCAGGGAACAACGGGGACCAACGGGGACCAACAGGGACCAGCAGGGACCAGCAGGGAACAACGGGGACCAACAGGGACCAGCAGGGACCAGCAGGGACCAGCAGGGAACAACAGGGACCAACGGGGACCAGCAGGGGCCAGCAGCAGGGAACAACAGGGACCAACAGGGACCAACAGGGACCAGCAGGGACCAGCAGGGAACAACAGGGAACAACAGGGAACAACGGGGACCAACGGGGAACAGCAGGGACCAGCAGGGACCAGCAGGGAACAACAGGGAACAACAGGGAACAGCAGGGGACCAACGGGGAACAGCAGGGACCAGCAGGGAACAACAGGGACCAACAGGGACCAGCAGGGACCAACAGGGAACAACGGGGACCAACGGGGAACAGCAGGGGCCAGCAGGGAACAACAGGGACCAACAGGGACCAGCAGGGACCAGCAGGGAACAATGGGGACCAACAGGGACCAGCAGGGACCAACAGGGGCCAGCAGGGAACAACGGGGACCAACGGGGAACAACAGGGACCAGCAGGGACCAGCAGGGACCAG
This sequence comes from Dicentrarchus labrax, assembly GCF_905237075.1. NCBI lineage: Eukaryota > Metazoa > Chordata > Actinopteri > Moronidae > Dicentrarchus > Dicentrarchus labrax. The sequence goes on along the minus strand of NW_026136863.1, from coordinate 20,928 downwards.
CAGGGAACAACAGGGAACAACGGGGAACAACAGGGACCAGCAGGGACCAACAGGGAACAACAGGGACCAGGGACCAGCAGGGACCAGCAGGGACCAGCAGGGAACAACAGGGACCAACGGGGACCAGCAGGGGCCAGCAGGGAACAACGGGGACCAACGGGGACCAGCAGGGACCAGCAGGGACCAGCAGGGAACAACAGGGACCAACAGGGGAACAACAGGGACCAGCAGGGACCAGCAGGGACCAGCAGGGAACAACGGGGACCAACAGGGAACAACAGGGACCAGGGACCAGCAGGGACCAGCAGGGACCAGCAGGGAACAACAGGGGACCAACGGGGACCAACGGGGAACAGCAGGGACCAGCAGGGAACAACGGGGACCAGCAGGGACCAGCAGGGACCAGCAGGGACCAGCAGGGAACAACGGGGACCAACGGGGACCAGCAGGGGCCAACAGGGACCAGCAGGGAACAACAGGGACCAACAGGGACCAACAGGGACCAGCAGGGACCAGCAGGGAACAACAGGGAACAACAGGGAACAACGGGGACCAACGGGGAACAGCAGGGACCAGCAGGGAACAACAGGGACCAACAGGGACCAGCAGGGAACAACAGGGAACAACGGGGACCAACGGGGAACAGCAGGGACCAGCAGGGAACAACAGGGACCAACAGGGACCAGCAGGGACCAGCAGGGAACAACAGGGACCAACAGGGACCAGCAGGGACCAACAGGGGCCAGCAGGGAACAACGGGGACCAACGGGGAACAACAGGGACCAGCAGGGACCAGCAGGGAACAACAGGGAACAACGGGGACCAACAGGGACCAGCAGGGACCAACAGGGAACAACAGGGACCAGGGACCAGCAGGGACCAGCAGGGACCAGCAGGGAACAACAGGGACCAACAGGGACCAGCAGGGGCCAGCAGGGAACAACGGGGACCAACAGGGACCAGCAGGGACCAGCAGGGACCAGCAGGGAACAACAGGGACCAACAGGGAACAACAGGGACCAGCAGGGACCAGCAGGGACCAGCAGGGAACAACGGGGACCAACAGGGAACAACAGGGACCAGGGACCAGCAGGGACCAGCAGGGGCCAGCAGGGAACAACGGGGACCAACGGGGACCAGCAGGGACCAGCAGGGACCAGCAGGGAACAACGGGGAACAACAGGGACCAGCAGGGACCAGCAGGGGCCAGCAGGGAACAACAGGGACCAACGGGGAACAGCAGGGGCCAGCAGGGACCAGCAGGGACCAACGGGGACCAGCAGGGAACAGCAGGACCAGCAGGGACCAGCAGGGACAACAGGGACCAACAGGGACCAACAGGGAACAGCAGGGACCAACAGGGACCAACAGGGACCAACGGGGACCAGCGGGGAACAACGGGGACCAGCAGGGACCAGCAGGGACCAGCAGGGACCAGCAGGGAACAACAGGGAACAACGGGGAACAACAGGGACCAGCAGGGACCAGCAGGGAACAACGGGGACCAACGGGGAACAGCAAGGACCAGCAGGGACCAGCAGGGACCAACAGGGACCAACAGGGAACAGCAGGGACCAACAGGGACCAGCAGGGAACAACGGGGACCAACGGGGAACAACAGGGACCAACAGGGAAAAGGCCAACGGGGACCAACGGGGACCAGCAGGGACCAGCAGGACCAAGGGAACAACGGAACAACGGGGAACAAAGGGACAACAGGGGACCAACGGGGACCAGGACCAGCGGACCAGCAGGGACCAGCAGGGATATTATACCCTAACCCTTTATTGCATGTGTATTGTATATTGATTGTTTTCTTTGTCATAAAGTCGATGTGCTCCAACCTGCAGGAACAAACAAATAAACAATGTTTTTATATTTTTATTAAAGATAGTGCTATTAGCATTGATGCTAATGTGCTTACAATTCAGTCCTGTGACCAAAAATACAAAATCTTAATTTATAAATGTGTTAAAAAGAATAAACCGTCCTGAGACAAACAGTTAGAATAATAAAAAACAATAATAATAATAATAATAATAATAATAATAATAATAATAATAATAAGAAATGATTTTATTCTGAAAGGTTACCGTCTGCGATGATCAGACTTTTACCGGAAGTCCTCTGTTTGGACATGACGACAGACAGGTAGACCGGTGTGCAGACAGACAGGTGGTTCTGTCAGAAACAGATCTCAGTCGTCAGTTATCGATCATTATCGATCAGCATTGATCACCGCGTCCTCCTGCAGGACAACATCGGACCCGGAAGCACACCAGACACTTTCGAACTCACGTGACCGAGCTTCCAACTTGTCATTGGCTGGGACCGTCACATGACGCAGGAGGAAAATGCGGTACAAGGAAATACGTCTCCTGCGCGGTCCCGGTAAAAAAACACTTCACACACGTGTCCCGTTTCGGTCCGGAGCTGATCCGGACTGTTAACCTGCAGAGACCCGCAGGAGAGTCCGCTCCGGTGAGTCCCTGTTTGTACATTAGCCCGGCCCGCCAAGGCTCGGCTCAGTTCGGCCCGGCTCGGCCCGCTTCTTCCTGGCAGTGACGTGAGGCGGTTCGGCGGGGGGGGCGGATGGAGCCGGATGTTAAACCGGGTCGTTCGGTTCTGTTCATATTCAGTCCGGAGTGAAAACATCTCAAATCACAACGAACTCCATTTAAAAATCATCTAATTTAACATCGTCTCTCCTGCCTGCAACCACTAACACTGTGGGGTGGGACTGAGGCCAGATCCGGATTAGTGAAGTCCCCTTTAGAGTATGTCAGGTTGGGTTTGGGCCGAATTCAAGAGTAGTCCGTAAGAGCTCTGAAAGAAGTAATAATATATGAATAATATCAACAATAATGTAAATAACATTAATATTAACAATATTAATATCAGTTTTTTATGTTGTTCCTTTAAGGATATAGGCGGAGTTATTAAAGTGTTTTTAAAGGTGGTTCTGTGTTGTGCTGTCAGTGTCTCCTGTTGAGTCTGTTCTGATGTGTCTGCAGAGCCGGACCATGTCCGAGGAGAGTCCACATAAGGGGGAGCCTCCCCAGTCCACCCAGTCCACCCAGTCCCCATCGCAGGCCCCGTCCACCCAGTCCCCATCGCAGGCCCCGTCCACCCAGTCCCCATCCCAGTCTAAGTCCCAGTCCCAGTCCCAGTCCCAGTCCCAGCCCGGTTCCAGTTCCTCCAGCGGGCCGACCTCAGCCAGTCAGTCGTCCAGTGGTTCAGGGACGCTGAGCAGTGTGGACACCATCCCCGTCACCCTGCCGTCGGTCCCCGAGGAGCCCGGACCACAACCCTGGGGCCGCCTGCTGCCCATGGCCCGAGGCTTCAGGAGCCACGGTGAGTCCAGGTTCCCAGACACTGAGGCCTCGTTCTAATAGAACCTGGACCAGCCTAAAACCAGTGGGTAGTTATTGATTGATTGTTATTGTTTGTTTGTTTGTTTACAGACTGCATCGAGGACCAGTACCTGTTCGGACGGGACTCGAAGTGTAACTATGTCCTGGATGATCCGGATCACAGAGGATCTAAAAAGTTCCGAATCTACAGCAAGAAACACTTCAGGATCTACAGAGTGAGATCCCTTCCTGTTTATTGATTATTGATAAGTGATTATCAGTGACTGCAGACCCAGTGCAGCCTGTCTGTCTGTGTGTGTGCCTGTCTGTGTGTCAGGAGGGCAGCGAGGTCTTCGTGGAGGACTACAGTAACAACGGGACGTTTGTGGACGGGATTCTGATCGGTAAAGACAGGAAGCTTCCTCTGATCAATAACGCCGTGCTCGCTCTGTCTGAACAACGCAACAAAGGTGAGACAGGCTGATCAATACTCAGACTGTTGGTCCCTGTTGGCACCAGTCTCACCTCACCTGTCTGTCTGCCTGTCTGTCTGCAGTCTTTGTCTTCATTGACCTGATGTCAGACGATCAGTCCAGTTTACCTAAAGAGCTGCAGGAGAAATATCTGCTGACTCGGCGGATCGGCACGTGAGTCTGACGCCGTTCATACCGCTGTGATGTCACTTCCTGCGCTCTGAAACGTCCTAACAGCAGAACACGGCGTGTGTTTCAGAGGCGTGTGCGGGGAGGTCAAGCTGGCCTTCGAGAGGTCGACCTGCAGGAAGTTGGCGGTGAAAATAATAAACAAGAAGAACTTTCAGTCTGAAGGGGTGAGTGATGTCATCTGCTCTCTGATTGGCTGAGAGCTCTCCTTCTTTCATCCCTCCTCCCTTCCCTCGTTTCCTCCTTTCCTTCCTGTGACGGATGTAGCAGACGTTAGCAGGTAAAAACAACTACAGAAAACTACAAACATGGCGGCTGAACATCAGTCGCTCATGTTCCTCTGGACCAATGGCAGGCTGGAAGGGTGATCATGTGATCTGTCTGTCTTTGTCCAATCACAGATGGCGACACGAAACGCAAAGACGGAGATCGAGATTCTACGGAGAGTCGACCACGTGAGTCTGACACCACAGAAGAAGAAAGACACTTCACAGACTGCGCATTTAAGAGCGACTGCTAACTACGCTAACTCCTCTCCTCTCCTCCTTCTCCTCCTCCTCCTCTCCTCTCCTCTCCTCCTCCTCCTCCTCCTCCTCCTCTCCTCTCCTCCTCTGTCCTCCTCCTCCCCCCTGTCCTCCTCCTCTCCTCTCCTCTCCTCTCCTCTGTCCTCCTCCTCTCCTCTCCCTCTCCTGTCCTCCTCCTCCTCCTCCTCTGTCCTCCTCCTCTCCCTCTCCTCTGTCCTCCTCCTCTCCCTCTCCTCTCCTCTGTCCTCCCCCCTCCTCTGTCCTCCCCCCCTCCTCTCCTCTGTCCTCCTCCTCTCCTCTCCTCTCCTCCTGTCCTCCCCCCTCCTCTGTCCTCCCCCTCCTCCTCCTCCGTCCTCCTCCTCCTCCTCCTCTCCTCTCCTCCTCCTCCTCCCCTCCTCCTCCTCCTCCTCCTCCTCCGTCCTCCTCCTCCTCTCCTCCTCCCTCCCTCTGTCCTCCCTCCTCTCCTCTGTCCTCCCCCTCCTCCTCCTCTCCTCCTCTCCTCCTCCCCCTCCTCTCCTCCTCCTCCTCGTCCTCCTCCTCTCCCTCTCCTCCTCCTCTCTCCTCTGTCCTCCCCCCTCCTCCTCCTCTGTCCTCCTCTCCTCCTCCTCTCCTGCAGCCGTGTCTCATAAGGACGGAGGACTTCTATGAGACGGAGGACAGTTACTACATCGTGTTGGAGCTGTGAGTTAAACTCATGTTCAAACTTTATTTCAGGGTTTCCTGCTGCACTTTGCAGTTAACTTAACTACGTTGTCAAAAAAAATAAAAATAAAAGTGATATGAGCGATATCCGCCGTGTTACTCTCTCCTGTTTTCTCCCTTTCATTCCGAACCGTGACCAATGCCAGTCTCCCTTCTCCGCAGAACGCATTAAAAAAATAATGAAAAACGTGCCATGAATCGGAAAACAATCCGTTTTTTTTTTATTCTTTATCCGGATAAAAAGAAAACATTTTTGGGTGAAGACGTTCATCATTGCGGGCTTGAAGCAGGCCTGCCTCACCATCCGCACCGCCACCCCCCCGGTCTGTCGGCCTACCACCTTGACTAAAACATTTCCTATATCCTATATCCTATTTCCTATATCATATATATATATATATATATATACATCAAATATAATATAAAAACAACTTCCCTCCCACCCTCTTGGGGCGGTATCTGTGTCATCCTCAAGCTCGGGTCCTCTACCAGAGGCCTGGGAGTTTGAGGGTTCTGCGCAGTATCTAGCTGTTCCTAGGACTGCGCTCTTCTGGACTGAGGCTTCTGATGTTGTTCCTGGGATCTGTTGGAGCCACTCCCCCAGTTGGGGGGTCACTGCCCCGAGCGCTCCTACTACCACAGGGATCACGCTCGCCTTTACCTTCCACATCTGCTCCAGCGGTTCTT
>NW_026136863.1:0-10000 GCF_905237075.1 Dicentrarchus labrax | reverse complement strand
TTTAATTTGCAAGTTTCCAAACATTTGAATAAATCATTACACCTTTGAGCAAATACCAATTTACAAGTCACAAATTTTGACTTTGCGTTTGCAAATTCTATCATACGCGTGGATTGCGGTGTTTGCATATACGAATAATATTGAGACATATCTCTCTCCAAAGAATAAAGGCCTTTAATATTAGCTTCAGTCTGTCTGACTGCTGGATTCTGTCTCTCTACCTGTCTGTCTCTCAGTCTGGGGGGTTACCCTCCCTTCCACGAGAACTTTGGTCGTGAGTCGATCACAGAGCAGATCATCCGGGGAGAGTTCACCATGGTTCCTTCCAAGTGGAAACACATCTCTGACCAAGGTAACTAATACACAGTAATTTATTACTGTAGTAATATATTACTGTGTATGTAATATTATAATCCTACAGTGTGTGTGTGTGTGTGTGTGTGTGTGTGTGTGTGTGTGTGTGGCTGACAGCAAAGGATGTGGTGAGGAAGCTGCTCGTTGTTGATCCCAGTAAGAGGATGACTATAGAGGAAGCTCTGCAGCACCCCTGGTTACAGGTACACCTGATATACTACAGTACTACCTGTACTGATACTGGTTCTATAGTACTAATATTATATCCAATCCAACTTTATCTGTTAAGCACTTTAAAAACAACCAAAGTGCTGTACAGGAGAATAAATAAGACATCATAAATGTAAACAGTGATGGTGATGATGAAGATCACTGTGAGGAATATAGACAGTGATGGTGATGATGAAGACCACTGTGAGGAATATAGACAGTGATGGTGATGATGAAGACCACTGTGAGGAATATAGACAGTGATGGTGATGATGAAGACCACTGTGAGGAATATAGACAGTGATGATGAAGACCACTGTGAGGAATATAGACAGTGATGGCGATAACACTGGAAAGTTCCCGTGGCAGATAACACGGACAATGTCCGACGGCGATGAGCTCGATGTCCGGGCTGCAGACGCTCTTTCACACAGAGTACCCGGCGTTACACCACCTGTTGTTGATGAGCACGGACAGTCCCCCTCCTTTCTTCATGCCGGTCGCGGTGGTGTCCCTGTCGGCTCGAACCGTCTGGAAGCCGGGAATGGTGACGATGGAGTCCGGTATCTGCTCGTGTAGCCACGTTTGTAGAAAAAAGTATTTAGGCGACGTGAACAAAGTAAGAAAGTAAGAAAAGAGTTCAAAATAGCTAAAAACACACTGAAACTAAAAAAAACTGAAAACAATGAAAGGAGCTGCCATGACAGGCTGCCGTTGTCCATGGAATGGAGTACTAATATATTATATTATTACAGTATTAATATTATAGTACTAATATATTATATTATTACAGTATTAATATTATAGTACTAATATATTATTACAGTATTAATATTATAGTACTAATATATTATATTATTACAGTATTAATATTATAGTACTAATATAATATATTATTACAGTATTAATATTATAGTACTAATATAATATATTATTACAGTATTAATATTATAGTACTAATATATTATATTATTACAGTATTAATATTATAGTACTAATATATTATTACAGTATTAATATTATAGTACTAATATATTATTACAGTATTAATATTAAAGTACTAATATATTATATTATTACAGTATTAATATTATAGTACTAATATAATATATTATTACAGTATTAATATTATAGTACTAATATATTATTACAGTATTAATATTAAAGTACTAATATATTATATTATTACAGTATTAATATTATAGTACTAATATAATATATTATTACAGTATTAATATTATAGTACTAATATATTATTACAGTATTAATATTAAAGTACTAATATATTATATTATTACAGTATTAATATTATAGTACTAATATATTATATTATTACAGTATTAATATTACAGTACTAATATATTATTACAGTATTAATATTATAGTACTAATATATTATTACAGTATTAATATTATAGTACTAATATATTATTACAGTATTAATATTATAGTACTAATATATTATTACAGTATTAATATTATAGTACTAATATATTATTACAGTATTAATATTATAGTACTAATATATTATATTATTACAGTATTAATATTATAGTACTAATATATTATTACAGTATTAATATTATAGTACTAATATATTATATTATTACAGTATTAATATTATAGTACTAATATATTATATTATTACAGTATTAATATTATAGTACTAATATATTATTACAGTATTAATATTATAGTACTAATATATTATTACAGTATTAATATTATAGTACTAATATATTATATTATTACAGTATTAATATTATAGTACTAATATATTATATTATTACAGTATTAATATTATAGTACTAATATATTATATTATTACAGTATTAATATTATAGTACTAATATATTATATTATTACAGTATTAATATTATAGTACTAATATATTATTACAGTATTAATATTATAGTACTAATATATTATTACAGTATTAATATTATAGTACTAATATATTATTACAGTATTAATATTATAGTACTAATATATTATATTATTACAGTATTAATATTATAGTACTAATATATTATTACAGTATTAATATTATAGTACTAATATATTATTACAGTATTAATATTATAGTACTAATATATTATATTATTACAGTATTAATATTATAGTACTAATATATTATATTATTACAGTATTAATATTATAGTACTAATATAATATATTATTACAGTATTAATATTATAGTACTAATATATTATTACAGTATTAATATTATAGTACTAATATATTATATTATTACAGTATTAATATTATAGTACTAATATATTATATTATTACAGTATTAATATTATAGTACTAATATATTATTACAGTATTAATATTATAGTACTAATATATTATTACAGTATTAATATTATAGTACTAATATATTATATTATTACAGTATTAATATTATAGTACTAATATATTATTACAGTATTAATATTATAGTACTAATATATTATATTATTACAGTATTAATATTATAGTACTAATATATTATATTATTACAGTATTAATATTACAGTACTAATATATTATTACAGTATTAATATTACAGTACTAATATATTATTACAGTATTAATATTACAGTACTAATATATTATTACAGTATTAATATTATAGTACTAATATATTATTACAGTATTAATATTATAGTACTAATATATTATATTATTACAGTATTAATATTATAGTACTAATATATTATATTATTACAGTATTAATATTATAGTACTAATATATTATTACAGTATTAATATTATAGTACTAATATATATATTATAATATTATATAATTGAATGTCTTATTTATTCTCCTGTACAGCACTTTGGTTGTTTTTAAAGTGCTTAACAGATAAAGTTGGATTGGATCCATTTCCTGGTGATGTGTGATGTCATCTGTAGGCCTGATGACGTCACAGTGATGTCATCGGGAGGCTCTGTCCAGGTGCATCATGGGACTGTGTGTGCTTGTGTTTAGGATCGTGGGATGTTGGCGACGGCTCACAGGCTCATGTACCCCTCTGATGACGCCGCTGTTGCCACGGTAACCACATCCACTCACACCCCCCAGCAGGAGGCGGGGCCAGCGTCATCCGGAAGGAAACGAGGACGTGACGAAGAACACGAAGACGAACATCCGGCAAAGCGGAGCCAAGCTCCGCCCCCTGCCCCTCTGTAGAGGACCAATCAGATTCAGCCGCTCCTCAGGTCACATGACTTCCTGTCCACTACTGAACCTGTAAATAACGTTTATAATGTTTCTAATAAAGTCTTTATATTTTTCACTGAGTCCGTTTCATTAATTATTTATTCATTCATTCATTAATTTATTTATTCATTCATTCATTCATTCATTAATTATTTATTCATTCATTCATTCATTCATTCATTCATTCATTCATTCATTCATTAATAAACACTACCAGTCAAAAGTTTGGACACCTTCTCATTTAATGTTTTTTCTTTATTTACACTATGAATGAACACATGTGGAATTATGTCGTAAACAAAAGTGAAATAACTTTAAACATGTTTTATATTTTAGATTCCTCAAAGTAGATCGATCAATACACAGAAACCGATCAATACACAGAAACCGATCAATACACAGAAACCGATCAATACACAGAAACAGATCAATACACAGAAACAGATCAATACACAGAAACAACAGATCAGACTAACGAGTAAATAAACAAAATAAACTTTATTTAAAGAGCTGATCAATCTGATTATTGATTATCTACAGTCTGATGTTGATCTGCAGAGTAACATTGATTATGCATCAGAAACTGATCAATCTAATCAATCAGTGATGGTTTGTTAACGTCGCCTCATTATCTTCGTCTGGTTGTGGCTGCTGATTGGCTGCTGATTGGCTCCTCCTTCCCTCAGGCTGTGGTGTCTCTTGGCCCCGCCCCTCTGTGGTGAGGTCACAGCTTGGCGCTGCGGCGCTCTCTGACGGCGTACAGGACGGCGTGAGCTCTGTCGAAGGACTCGCCGACGGCTGTCTGAACTCTGCTCCTCCAGCGCTGCAGCTCAGGACGCCGCTGCAGGACGTCTCTGCCCCCCCCCAGCGGCTGCAGAGAGACACACCGAGCACGCTCACAACCACATCACCAAACCCCGCCCACAACCACATCACCAAACCCCGCCCACAACCACATCACCAAACCCCGCCCACACGAGGAGGATCAGCCACAGAAAACCAATCAGAGGCTCTGACCTGCATGAGCTCACAGACGGCCAGCAGGTCAGCCACGGTGATGTCATCGCCGCACAGGAAGGGCTGTCTGCGCAGGAACGCCGTCTCCAACCGGTCCAGACTGACGTCGAGCTCAGAGAGAGCACGATTCAAACGCACCTCGTCCACCGGAGAGCCGGACTGAGCCGGGAGGAGCACCTGAGACAGACGGGTGGAGACAGACGGGTAGAGACAGACGGGTAGAGACAGACGGGTAGAGACAGACGGGAGGAGACAGACGGGTAGAGACAGACGGGAGGAGACAGACGGGAGGAGACAGAGACATCACGTCGTTTTTAATGACATTACTGGTTATTAATAATAATTAGTCAGTCTGTCTGTCTCTCTCTCTCTCTCTCTGTCTCTCTCTGTCTCTCTCTCTCCACCTGTCTGTCTCTACCTCTCTCTCTCTCTCACTGTCTCTCTCTCCACCTGTCTGTCTCTACCTCTCTCTCTCACTGTCTCTCTCTCCACCTGTCTGTCTCTACCTCTCTCTCTCTCTGTCTCTCTCTCCACCTGTCTGTCTCTGTCTCTCTCTCCACCTGTCTGTCTCTACCTCCAGTATAAAGACTCTAGCAGCGTGAGGTCGGGTGTTGCTATGGTGCCAGGCCGTGTATTCGTCCACTCTGGCTCGTCTCTCTGGTTGCCGTGGATACCAATGCTCCGGGACATCGTACCTGGTGACCAGGTACTTCAGGATGGCATCACTGCAGCAGACAGACAGGCAGAGAGAGAGACAGACAGGTTAATATAGTTATTATTAATATAAATAAAGTGTAAATGTGTTACAACAAATAATGAAATTAAAGCAGTTTAAATCCATAAATAGTTTCAATGCTACAAAGGTAAAAATAAAGTGATCAACTTCCAGAGGTTGAAGAAAGGTAAAGATACAGTGTATATAATATATAATATAATATAATATATATATATATATATATATTATTAATATAATATATATATATATATATATATATATATTAATATAATATATATAATATATATATAATATATTAATATATATATATATATATATTAATATATTATATTAATATATATATAAAAAAAAAAATATATATATATATATATATTAGTATAATATATTAATATATATATATATATTATATTAATATATATATATATATATATATATTAATATATTATATTATATATAAAAAAAAGCTTTTTCAGGGAACAAGAAAGAAACAACTTAAATCTGTTCAGCACCAACAGAGGTTGATCAATAAAACCAATAAATATATAAATATAATAATAATATATATAATATCAATAAAGACCAGGAAGAGGTCTGACCCAAAGACCAGGACCAGGACCAGGACCAGGAGGGTTCTGACAGTCAGCAGCTTCAAGCTCAGCTCAACAGTGACTCCTCCTCCTCCTCCTCCTCCTCCTCCTCCTCCTCCGTGTGATGGTGGATCTTACAGCAGGGTATGACCCTAAACAGACCGAGCTAAACCAGAACCACCTCAGTCCTCTAGACCCTCTGAGTCTGATTACTGATGATTGACTAACCCTCCAAAATAAGAGCATAACAAATCGGACTTTGAGATGTGTGTGTGCGTGTGTGTGTGTGTGTGTGTGTGTGTGTGTGTGTGTGCGTGCGCGCGCACCTCTCTGTGAGGACGAAGCCGTTGTCCACCATTACAGGAACTTTCTGCATCGGGTTCAACTTTGTGAATTCTGGAGTCCTGTTCTCTCCACACACACACACACACACACACACACACACACACACACACACACACACAGACTGATAAACTTATTAAAGATATTAACAAGAAACAAAGAGACCTCCTCTTCAGTTCGGCTTCATAATAAATCTCAGTTCAATGTTACTGCCAAACTTCAGTAAACTTTCTCCCACTTTAACGCCGCGCTGGGTGTCGATAGAAGAAGAATCCAACCTGAAACTGTCCTGTTACTGAAACATGGCGCCGCTTCCAGGTTTCATCTGTACGCCGATTTTATCAGAAGAGCTAAAAGACTTCGACCATTTATCTAATTATAATATTTATATTATATAAAAGCGAATATCAAGAGGAAACCTAAAAACAGCCATATGTTTAATGGAGTTTTGTTAGCCGCGATCAGAGCTCTGATCTAGGTCAAAGTTCTCCGGGTCAAAGGTAATGACGACCGAAGCTGCTGCAAACAGGGAACCAGCTAACCGACCGGTAACCGACCCATGTTACCGGTCAGTTAGCCTGTTAGCCGTTACCTTTCCGTAGAGCCACGGTCCGGACGGTGTGCGGGATCCCGGTACAGGAGAGCAGGATGTGGACCGCCCGGCAGGGCTGCGACAGCAGGTCCAGGTAGACCTCCACCAACCGACGGGCCGCCATCGAGACTGAGGTCGGTTAACGGCTGAGAACCGGTAACATAAACAGCTGTCTGTCTCTCTCTCTCTGCCTGTCTGTCTGTCCTCTGTGTGTCTGCTGGCCGCTCCGCACACTGCCTGTCTCTCTGCACACTGCCTGTCTCTCTGTCTCTGCCTGTCTCTCTGCACACTGCCTGTCTCTCTGTCTCTGCCTGTCTCTCTGCACACTGCCTGTCTCTCTGTCTCTGCCTGTCTCTCTGTCTCTGCCTGTCTCTCCGCACACTGCCTGTCTCTCTGCACACTGCCTGTCTCTCTGCACACTGCCTGTCTCTCTGCACACTGCCTGTCTCTCTGCCTGAGTCAGTCGGTCATTAGAGTGAGAAACATTAAAGTAATGACTTTAAGATAAAACTGTTAAACTAAATATTAGTTTCTCATTATATTTATTTATTTATTTTCCGTCACTTTGGAGGAAATAAGCTTCTATAAAATAAAAATATCCATTTATTAAACTCTGAATGTGTTTAAAATCTGACTTTGTAGCTGTGCCCAGCAACGGTCTCTGGATGCCAGCCAATCAGCAGCTCGGATTATCGAGCGTTTGACATAGCAACCAGCATAGCAACCAGCATAGCAACCATTAACAAACCACCGACGCGAAGCCCGATTTTATACAGTCTGCGACAGAGACAGCCGGGTAGAGACAGCCGGGTAGAGACAGCCGGGTAGAGACAGCCGGGTAGAGACAGCCCGGTAGAGACAGCCCGGTAGAGACAGCCGGGTAGAGACAGCCGGGTAGAGACAGCCGGGTAGAGACAGCCGGGTAGAGACAGCCGGGTAGAGACAGCCGGGTAGAGACAGCCCGGTAGAGACAGCCCGGTAGAGACAGCCGGGTAGAGACAGCCGGGTAGAGACAGCCCGGTAGAGACAGCCGGGTAGAGACAGCCGGGTAGAGACAGCCCGGTAGAGACAGCCGGTAGAGACAGCCGGGTAGAGACAGCCCGGTAGAGACAGCCCGGTAGAGACAGCCCGGTAGAGACAGCCGGGTAGAGACAGCCCGGTAGAGACAGCCGGGTAGAGACAGCCGGGTAGAGACAGCCCGGTAGAGACAGCCGGGTAGAGACAGCCCGGTAGAGACAGCCCGGTAGAGACAGCCGAGTAGAGACAGCCGGGTAGAGACAGCCGGGTAGAGACAGCCGGGTAGAGACAGCCGAGTAGAGACAGCCGGGTAGAGACAGCCGGGTAGAGACAGCCCGGTAGAGACAGCCGAGAGACGCCGGTAGAGACAGCCCGGTAGAGACAGCCCGGTAGAGACAGCCCGGTAGAGACAGCCGGGTAGAGACAGCCGGGTAGAGACAGCCCGGTAGAGACAGCCGGGTAGAGACAGCCGGGTAGAGACAGCCCGGTAGAGACAGCCGGGTAGAGACAGCCGGGTAGAGACAGCCCGGTAGAGACAGCCCGGTAGAGACAGCCCGGTAGAGACAGCCCGGTAGAGACAGCCCGGTAGAGACAGCTGCGTGTTTTGACTGAGTGAATAAAACTAAAATAGATAGAATATTAATGTACTGATATAACATTGTGACTCCAGAGTACTTTTACGATGTAACGTTACTGACATGGAATTTGTCAATGTATTATTACGTTTTGCCGTCAGTCACTGGTTTTGATATTTCAAGATAGTTAATTTGCTGGTTATATTATGGAATAATTTGTGAACGTGGACGTCAGGCGTCCTGTTTACACATTTAAACCATATTTACACTCCGAAAGCATTGCATTGGAAATGAATGGGGCTGTAGCTAGGATGCTACAGTGTAATTACAACATGTGACGATCTCTGAAAACAAAATTCTGAAAAGACTATACAGTTAATGTCCTTAGAGCCTTAAGATTATAATATCACCAGGTGAAATCAAAAGATAAAGTTTAAGTGTATGTTTTATACATTAACAATAAGCCTGTTTGTTTAATGGCTGCCAATGCATAGGGGGCTAACCCTGGGCTCATTATTTACCTGTTGTGTCACGTGATGTTAGTTTGTTAACGGTAATGTTTCAATAGTGAATGTGTAGTACCAGTATATCATTAATCTTATGTGTGATATTCCTGGTAATATAGCAGTTAATATGTAGTTTAACCTGTAATGCTCCTTTAATGCTGTGCTGTCTCATTTCTTGTCATTGTAGAAATGGTTTTTGCAAAACTGAAAATTTACACTCTGGTGAGGCGGTGGCCTACATCGCCGCCAAGGGGCCACGCGGGGCCGCCGCTGCTGCGAGGGCCAAGAAGCCGGAGGAGGTGGAGAAGGAGGTTTAATTTATATGATTTCTTAATAAATGTACTTCTCCAATAGCGGTGTCTACAACTACGAGACCAGCCCCCCTCGGTTCAGCCACCTCCCTCCTTGACGTTGACATGGGTAACTGACGCCACACTTCATGCATTACACTGACACATTGTCCTTCAGAATTTGTATATTAACTATTGTTTTGTATTTGCTTGTGAAGCAAAAGCTGGTGCGTAATGGATTAAGGTAGGTTGAGAGGTAAAGTGTCATGCATGGCCTGGCCCGCTGTACACTGTAGATGTAAAACACCTTCACCTTGATGTATGCATTTAATGGTGGTAGTGATTTCACTCATTTTCCCGTTGGTGAGTGCACTGCTTGATGGTAGCAATGTAGATTTCACACCTCCACCTCTCTTCCACGTCTATCTATGTAATTTTCAGATTGGTGCATCTGCTCCCCTGTTAAGCTATGTTGTGTGTTGTGCTGTGTAGGGGATGTAAAGGTCCTTCAGGGTGAGAGTCTCCCGCTCCCGGTGGTGACGCCTCCTCCACCACCTCCACTCCCC
>NW_026136862.1:232500-272500 GCF_905237075.1 Dicentrarchus labrax | reverse complement strand
TATCTCCACATACACACTAATGTAATAATAATAATAATAATAATAATAATAATATATAAACCACTTTATCCCACATACACACTAATGTAATAATAATAATAATAATAATAATATATAAACACCTTTATCTCCACATACACACTAATGTAATAATAATAATAATAATAATATATAAACACACTTTATCTCCAATACACACTAATGTAATATAATATAATAATAATAATAATAATATATAAACAACTTTATCTCACATACACCTAATGTAATAATAATATATAATAATATATAATAATATATAAACACACTTTATCTCCACATACACACTAATGTAATAATAATAATAATAATAATAATATATAAACACACTTTATCTCCACACACACACTAATGTAATAATAATAATAATAATAATAATATATAAACACACTTTATCCCCACATACACACTAATGTAATAATAATCATTGTATATATCTATAAACTTAAATTATCAATAAAGTTTATGCAAGATAATGAATTGTATTCTGGTTTTTTTTTTGACTCAAAGGGCCACAGGTCAGATTTGAACCCGGGCCGCTGCAGCAACTCCGTACGTGGGTCACCAGCTCTACCAACTGAGCTAACCAGGTGCCCTTGATTTGTATTATTAAAGATACTAGATGTAATAAAATGTTTATTGATTAACAGTTTATCCAGTAATCAGTATAAAAGAATGCAGAACAATTATAATTAATATTATTGATTTAATAATGATGCAGCTGGTAAATGAATCTATGGAGGACTAAAAGTGCCACAATGAAATAGCTAAATACACCATTAAATAATTACTTAAATGTGTCATTAATTAATAAAAATTGGAATTAAATACATAAATGTGTAATTAAATGTGTCATTAATTCATTCAAATACCGATTCATTTTATTTAAAATAGATATATAATTAATTCACTATTTATTTAATTATTTCATGGTCCTGCTTCATGAATTACTTTAATGCGTAAAACTCACCCATCAAAGTTGGAAGGCGGATCCTAACGCCCTGCATCAAGCCAAGACAAATCAATTCCAGATAATGGATCGATGCAGAGCTACTGAACACATTTCAATACACTGGGTGGCGCTATTGGACTACTACTTCTAAATCTGCTGCACTCACTACACAAACAACAACATTTATTATTGATTATATTTAGTATTATTAATCTGAACCAGATAAATGATCATTTATTATTGATTATATTTAATATTATTAATCTGAACCAGATAAATGATCATTTATTATTGATTATATTTAGTATTATTAATCTGAATCAGATAAATGATCATTTATTATTGATTATATTTAGTATTATTAATCTGAACCAGATAAATGATCATTTATTATTGATTATATTTAATATTATTAATCTGAACCAGATAAATGATCATTTATTATTGATTATATTTAATATTATTAATCTGAACCAGATAAATGATCATTTATTATTGATTATATTTAGTATTATTAATCTGAACCAGATAAACGATCATTTATTATTGATTATATTTAATATTATTAATCTGAACCAGATAAATGATCATTTATTATTGATTATATTTAGTATTATTAATCTGAATCAGATAAATGATCATTTATTATTGATTATATTTAATATTATTAATCTGAATCAGATAAATGATCATTTATTATTGATTATATTTAATATTATTAATCTGAACCAGATAAATGTCTATAAACTGCAGTTTGACTGTTTTTACAGCAAAGAAGATTCAGAGTCACTGCTTCAAATGATGTTGTTGTTGTTGTTGTTGTTGTTGTTGTAGCATTGTTGTAATGCTGGAGTAATCTCTGTGCAGCTGGTCCGTACGGAGCTCAGCTCTCTGTCGTCTGTCCACTTTTGCCTTTTGTGGTCTCTGTGTGTGTGTGTGTGTGTACTGTGTGTGTGTGTTGTGTGTGTGTGTGTGTACTGTGTGTGTGTACTGTGTGTGTGTGTGTGTGTGTGTGACTGTGTGTGTGTACTGTGTGTGTGTGTGTGTGTGTGAGTGTGTGTGTACAGTGTGTGGTACTGTGTGTGTGTGTGTGACAGTGTGTGTGTGTGTGTGTGTGTACTGTGTGTGTGTGTGTGTGTGTGTGTGTGTGTGTGTGTGTGTGTGTGTGTGTGTGAGTGACAGTGTGTGAGTGTGTGTGACAGTGTGTGAGTGTGTGACAGTGTGTGTGTGAGTGTGTGTGTGTGTGAGTGACAGTGTGTACTGTGTGTGTGTGTGTGTGTGAGTGTGTGTGTGTGTGTGTGTGAGTGTGTGTGTGTGTGTGTGTGTGTGACAGTGTGTGTACTGTGTGTGAGTGTGTGTGTGTGTGACAGTGAGTGTGTGTGTGTGTGTGTGTGACAGTGAGTGTGTGTGTGTGTGTGACAGTGTGTGAGTGTGTGTGTGTGACAGTGTGTGTGACATGTGTGTGTGTGTGTGACAGTGTGTGTGTGTGTGTGACAGTGTGTGTACTGTGTGTGTGTGTGTACTGTGTGTGAGTGTACTGTGTGTGTGTGTGTGTGTGTGTACTGTGTGTGTGTGTGAGTGTACTGTGTGTGTGTGTACTGTGTGTGTGTGTGAGTGTACTGTGTGTGTGACAGTGTGTACTGTGTGTGTGTGTGTGTGTACTGTGTGTGTGTGTACAGTGTGTACAGTGTGTGTGTGTGTGTGTGTGTGGGTGTGTGTACTGTGTGTACTGTGTGTGAGTGTACTGTGTGTACTGTGTGTGAGTGTACTGTGTGTACAGTGTGTGTGACAGTGTGTACTGTGTGTGTGACAGTGTGTACTGTGTGTGTGACAGTGTGTACTGTGTGTGTGTGTACTGTGTGTGTACAGTGTGTGTACTGTGTGTGTGTGTGTGTTCCAGGAATAGAAGGAGGATCAGTGTCAGCAGTTTGTCTCTTTTATACTTTATACAACGAGTCCCAGTGACTCCGAGAGCTGCTGGTTCCTGTGGACCTGGACTCACTGCCGGTCCACTTTAGGACCTTTTAAGGTCAGGAATTCACAGCGTTCATTCATTCAGCTCCTGGAGCCGCTGCCCTCACAGGAAGTACACAGGAAGTACACAGGACTCGGACAGGAAGTACACAGGAAGTACACAGGAAGTACACAGGACTCGGACAGGAAGTACACAGGAAGTACACAGGAAGTCAGGTGTATCAGACCCGCAGACGTACATCCTCTCCTGGATCAGGTTTATGTGGTTTTGTTTCTGTCTCTAAAGACTACATTACCCATGAGCCTCTGCTCTGATTGAAGCTGCACATCGTTTTTTGGCTCAAACACATTAAAGAACTTTAAGCTCTGTGATTGGATGTGTCATGTTGCAATGCACCCTGGGAGTCGTAGTTGTCGTCGAGAGGCGTCCTGAAGCCAAACCAAATATTCAGACTGCAGAACCCGAGTGAAACATTCCTCACAGAACCAACAGAACACTGAAGAACCCCAGTTTCTCATTCTGGTTCTAATGGGTTCTACACTGGGGTTCTTTTAAAGGTCAGACTGGTTCTAATGGGTTCTACACTGGGGTTCTTTTAAAGGTCAGACTGGTTCTAATGGGGTTCTACACTGAGGGTTCTTTTAAAGGTCAGACTGGTTCTAATGGGTTCTACACTGGGGTTCTTTTAAAGGTCAGACTGGTTCTAATGGTTCTACACTGGGGTTCTTTTAAAGGTCAGACTGGTTCTAATGGGTTCTACACTGGGGTTCTTTTAAAGGTCAGACTGGTTCTAATGGGTTCTACACTGGGGTTCTTTTAAAGGTCAGACTGGTTCTAATGGGGTTCTACACTGGGGTTCTTTTAAAGGTCAGACTGGTTCTAATGGGTTCTACACTGGGGTTCTTTTAAAGGTCAGACTGGTTCTAATGGTTCTACACTGGGGTTCTTTTAAAGGTCAGACTGGTTCTAATGGGTTCTACACTGGGGTTCTTTTAAAGGTCAGACTGGTTCTAATGGGTTCTACACTGGGGTTCTTTTAAAGGTCAGACTGGTTCTAATGGGTTCTACACTGGGGTTCTTTTAAAGGTCAGACTGGTTCTAATGGGTTCTACACTGGGGTTCTTTTAAAGGTCAGACTGGTTCTAATGGGTTCTACACTGGGGTTCTTTTAAAGGTCAGACTGGTTCTAATGGGGTTCTACACTGAGGTTCTTTTAAAGGTCAGACTGGTTCTAATGGGTTCTACACTGGGGTTCTTTTAAAGGTCAGACTGGTTCTAATGGGGTTCTACACTGAGGTTCTTTTAAAGGTCAGACTGGTTCTAATGGGTTCTACACTGGGGTTCTTTTAAAGGTCAGACTGGTTCTAATGGGGTTCTACTGAGTTCTAATGGAGTCATATTGGTTTTATTTGTTATTATTAATAGTGTCTGTTCTACGGTGGTTCTAATGGGTCCAATAGGGTTCTTTTAAAAGGTCCCACTGATGTCCACCAGAGTTCTACTGGTTTAAACTGGTTCTAATGGTTCACTGTGTCACACAGGTTCTACTGAGGTTCTACTGAGGTTCTACAGTTCAGAGCGCTTTCAGCCGGCGGTCTCTGGAGGCGGGGCCTGCTGGTGAAAGCGCTCTGATTGGTGGAAGCAGAGACGAGGCGGGAGGCGTCAGATCGGCCACAGGCTTTTATTGCAAAGTGGCTTCCTGTGATCTCAGAAACAACGTTCCACTTTAAGGCTCCAGATGTCGTCGTGTTGTTGTTGTTGTTGTTGTTGTTGTTGTTGTCGTCGGGTCGTCTCTCACTGCTGGGGTCAAATCTGCTTCCTGTAGTGTTTCCTTACAAAATAAAAGTGCACTCTAACTAACTGGTGTGACGGTTACATTCAAACTGAAAGTAAGGCGACAAACAGCTGGAGTGGCGGCGAGTCCGACAGGAATGAAACGGTAAACAAACGTTAGCTCGGGGACACAAACACAGAACCTGTAGTGTAACACAAAGTGCTGGGTTAGATCTTCTTCTTCTCCTCTCAATGCATAGTCTAACAATACGTCTGCCTGGTTCGAACACACTGAAGAAGAAACAACAGTTTACAATAATAAATAAAGTCATATGGAAAAAGGAGGCGGAGCTTCGCGGCGCGGCGCTCGCCTCCCGCACGCGTGGCTGCTTCCTTCACATCGACTTTTTGGCAAAACTGTGGCTGCGAGAGAGACAACCGTCCCGGTAGTGAGTCAGTGTCTGTGTTTCCTTCTGCCAGGCGAGCAGACTGCGGCATCAGACGGGCGGCGTTTGCATATCGGTACGTTAATGAGACACAACAAGAATCCTTCAGGGCGGGAAAAAGCAAAAGGAACAGAAAGAGAACCGAGAGGCGTAAAGCGGCGAGCTCCTTCGGGGCGGGGGACAGAGAGCGAGCTGCTGGGTGAGGCGGTGTTCGGGGGTTCGATGCTTCGGTCCGATGGCACGGCGGTTGGCTCGGCTCCGCGTGGCTCGCCGCGGTGACATCACATCGGCTTGCCCTCCAGAGACACCACCACGTTCCCGCCCAGCTTCTCGGCCAGCGTGGTGCGGTCCTGGATGTCGTCCAGCCCGTTCACCTGCCACTCGTGTTTGATACCTGCGGACACAGAACACGCTGAGCACGCCGCCGGCCACAGCTCCGCTACGGGACTTCCTGTTTGTGATGTGTGACGTCATACTTTGTGGGTGGAGCCTAACTGGGGTCAGACAGCGGCGTTAAGCTAGCTGCAGGACGACAACGTCTCGCTATCATGCTAACGGTAGCAGGAAGCTACCGTTAGCATGATAGCTTAAACAGAGGAGACGTTAGCAGTAGCATTAGCAGTAGCATTAGCGTTAGCAGTAGCAGCTTAAATAGAGGAGATGTTAGCAGTAGCATTAGCAGCTTAAACAGAGGAGATGTTAGCAGTAGCATTAGCAGTAGTGTTAGCAGTAGCATTAGCAGTAGCATTAGCAGTAGCAGCTTAAATAGAGGAGATGTTAGCAGTAGCGTTAGCAGTAGCATTAGCAGCTTAAATAGAGGAGATGTTAGCAGTAGCATTAGCAGCTTAAATAGAGGAGATGTTAGCAGTAGCATTAGCAGTAGTGTTAGCAGTAGCATTAGCAGTAGCATTAGCAGTAGCAGCTTAAATAGAGGAGATGTTAGCAGTAGCATTAGCATTAGCAGTAGCGTTAGCAGTATGCTAATATAGTTTTGCTAACAGCGTCATACAGGTTGTTTATTGTCGTATCCTGTGGTTGCCGTGGTTACACAGCGCTGGGTGAGAACACCTTTACCAATACGTAATAATCTATAATCTATAATCTATAAGGATCAGTGGTGACCTCTGACCCCGGGCTGCTGGTCACATGACGACTCACCTGTAAACTTCTTCTTGATGGCGTCTTTAGAGCTGGCGTAGATCATCTTGCTCTTCAGTGGGGCGCCATCCGGAGCCCTGAGGGGGGGGGCAGATTATCTGATCCACTCATTGATCATTGATTATTGATCATTGATCATTGATCATTGATTATTGATTATTGATTATTGATTATTGATCATTGATTATTGATCATTGACCATTGATTATTGATCATTGATTATTGATCATTGATTACAGAGTCAGTTATTGATCTTGTTTTATCATATATATCATTATTTTTAATCATTAATCATTATCATTTATTATTGATCATTGATTACAGAGTCAGTACACTACCAGAAGATGAAGACGAGGTCCTCCTTCTTGGACTCCTTGGTCTCGTAGGTGGCGTCGTACAGGCCGTACCTGCAGTCGTTGAGGGGGAGGAGCTTAACGAAGTCGGCGTAGGGGTCGTCCACCGTCTCGCCGATGTCGCCCACCAGGATCTGCTTCCCCTCCTCCACGATGATCTTCTTCCTGTCGTCACTCAGACAGAACAGCACCGCCTTCTTCCTCTTCTTCACCTCGTCCTGGCTCGAAGACTTCCTCACCTTCATGTCATTGAACACCCGGATGACCTCATCGTTCACTGTGACACCTGACGCCTGCAAACACACAGCGATCAATCACTTTATTGATCCACTGACTGGATGATATTGATCAGAATACACTGTATCTTCATTGATTATTGATCAGAATACACTGTATCTTATTGATTATTGATCAGAATACACTGTATACACTGTATCTTCATTGATTATTGATCAGAATACACTGTATCTTCATTGATTATTGATCAGTATACACTGTATCTTTATTGATTATTGATCAGAATACACTGTATCTTTATTGATTATTGATCAGTATACACTGTATCTTTATAGATTATTGATCAGAATACACTGTATCTTTATTGATTATTGATCAGTATACACTATCTTCATTGATTATTGATCAGTATACACTGTATCTTCATTGATTATTGATCAGTATACACTGTATCTTTATGGATGATATTGATCAGAATACACTGTATCTTCATTGATTATTGATCAGTATACACTGTATCTTTATTGATTATTGATCAGTATACACTGTATCTTCATTATTCTGTATTATGACTGTGTGACGCCCGTTAGCCCGTTAGCTCGTTAGCTCGTGTTTGCGAGTATATTATTCTGTGACTTTAAATATATTAAATATAAACTTAAAAATATCCCAACAGTCAAAGTTATGAGATATTTCTCACTTTTTATCCAACCATGTTTATTTTATTTTAAGTGGCAGAAATGAGCTTCCATACATTATTATTGTTATTATTGATACAAAATATAAATCAATCAATAAACTCTGATAACAGTCATACTTCAGTGCTGTTGTTAAAATGTGATCTTTAGAATGGAGTTTGGTGGAGTTTAATGTTTGACTGCTGTTTGTTATTAGTTTGATTAATGCTTTAAGAATGGGTGTATTGATTATTGATCAGGCTGGTCATCGTGATCCATCCGTCAGTAACGAGACTCATCTGAACTCTTCCTGTTTGTCGATGTGTTGTTGTGTAAATAAAGTTTGAATGAATGGAGTTTGTTGGATCCATATGTTCAGAGACTGACCTCAGCTGATCAACAACTGATTGAAGATCAATATTTCTCACTGTATGTGTTCATGATTAAGTAATAATAATCACTATCAGCTGATCAATAATAATGATCAGGTATTTGGGGGGGGGGACATTTATTAAGAATAAATGAACTAATCACCGTTTTCACTATTGATTCATCTTCAGATCATATCAATATTGATATTGATTAGTCTGAACTCCTACTGCTTGAACTTTAAATAAACCTGATTTCTGCATTAAAACAACATATTATTATTAATGTTGTTATAATTCGTTATTATTATTAATCATTTTATTATTGAAATAATTGTATCTGATCATTTTGAAATATGACTAAACTATGAAATATTATTATTATTATTATTATTATTATTATAATAACAACAACTACAGAGATATTTTATTATCATCTAGTTTTTTATGTTTTTGGCCTTAATGAGCTTCCCTACTTTGACATTATTGATCGAAACTGGTAATCAATAAATAAACTGGTGTTTAAACTGGGTCGTGGTCAGATCGTGGTCTTGGTGACGGTCAGTAGAGGCCTGTAGACAGACTGCAGAGTCACTGTCTGTCTGTCTGTCTGCCTGTCTGTCTGCCTGTCCGTTAACGAACCCGGACTAGACTCGACCCTCCTGAACCCGCTCCCTCAGCCGAACCATTTGATTCTGGTCCGATGAGTCCAGCTGTCCCGGTTGGGTCCGGGTCCGGCTCTCGGTCCCAGCAGGACCACCGCGGGACTAAGATGGCCGCCCCGGGCCACACGGCCTGGAGGCAGGCCCGGCCCCGGTCCCAAGCGGCTCCGCTACAAGACCAGAACCGGCAGAGGCTCCGGTACGGGGACCGGATCAGACTCTGGTACCTGGAGACGGTTCTGAGTGACGTCAGCACCGAGTAACGGTCGCTAACGGTCGCCAACGGCCGCTAACGGCTGCTCCTCACGGGAGCGGCAGCCATGATAGATCTCACATAACGGTCCTCCTCACGACCCGGACCCGGACCCGGACCCACACCGTCCGGATCACACACAACGATACCGACCCGGGTCTCTCTCTAACGCCGGTTCTTACCATGTTTGTCCCGGTTCGTCCCGATCCGTCCCGATCCGAGTCTCTCTGAGGAAGGTAGCGGGAATGTGTCTGTGAGCGGAGGAAGAGGAGGAGGAAGAGGAGGAGGGAGGGGAGGAGGGAGGAAGGAGGGCAGGGGAGGAGGGAAGGGGAGGAGGAGGAGGAGGAGGAGGGGAGGAGGAAGAGGAGGAAGAGGAGGAGGAAGAGGAGGAAGAGAAGGAGGAGGAGGGAGGGGAGGAGGAAGAGGAGGAGGAGGAGGAGGGAGGGGAGGACTGACGTAATCAGCTGTTACACAAAGTATCCAGTTACTGAGAAAATAGTTACAGTTGCTGCTCTCTAAAGTAATGGATTACTTTTCTCATTACTGCAGATATCAGTAATCAGTTACTGGGTAAATGTTATTGATCCTCCAGACCAGCAGGAGGCAGCACCGACTCAACACTGCACACTGTATGGAAGCTCTTCTAACTCAATAATACATATAAATATAATAATACACAATAATAATTAATATAATTATAATAATACACAATAATAATTAATATAATAATAATACATAATAATAATTAATATAATAATACACAATAATAATTAATATAATAATAATACATAATAATAATTAATATAATCATAATAATACACAATAATAATTAATATAATCAAATACATACACAATAATAAGTAATATAATAATAATAATACATAATAATAATTAATATAATAATACACAATAATAATTAATATAATAATAATACATAATAATAATTAATATAATAATACACAATATTAATATAATAATAATACACAATAATAATTAATATAATAATACATAATAATAATTAATATAATAATAATACATAATAATAATTAATATAATAATAATAATAGACAATAATAATTAATATAATAATAATAATAGACAATAATAATTAATATAATAATAATACATAATAATAATTAATATAATAATTATAATACACAATAATAATTAATATAATCATAATAATACACAATAATTAATATAATAATAATACATAATAATAATTAATATAATAATAATAATACACAATAATAATTAATATAATAATAATTAATATAATAATTAATATAATAATACACAATAATTAATATAATAAAATATAATAATAATTAATATAATAATATATAATAATAATTAATTTAATAATAATACATAATAATAAATATAATAATACATAATAATTAATATAATAATAATTAATATAATAATAATACATAATAATTAATATAATAATAATACATAATAATTAATATAATAATAATACATAATAATATAATAAAACATAATAATTAATATAATAAAAATACATAATAATTAATATAATAATAATACATAATAATTAATATAATAAACCATAATAATAATTATTATAATAATTATTATACATAATTAATATAATAATAATAATACATAATATAATAATCTATATAAAGGCAAACTTTAAATCTCATATCTGTGACCGTTACCTCACTTCCTGTATGTATATTACAGACACAGACAGACAGACAGACAGACAGACGCTGGTTATAAAAGTCATTTATTTTTACATCAGAACAACAAACAGGTTAAAGAGCGTCGGAGGCAGAAGGCGTCTATCCATCATAAATAAACAACTTACAGACTTGAACTAAATAAATACGCTGCAGTGGCGGCGGCGGCGGCGGCGGCTCCAGTGTAGTGTCCACAGCTGACCTCCATCCACACACACTAACACACACTGACTGAGCTGCAGCAGTCGCACTAACATCACAGAAGAAGAACAACAGAAGAACGCGTCAAACAAAAAAACACAAAAACAAAAAAACAGCCTAAAGCAGGAAAACGTCGCAGTAGTCAAAATACAAAGAAACTACAAATCCACAGAGGCCACAGCAGCTCCGGTTCTTAAAGGGACAGTGCATTATTTTCTTTGTTAGGGTGATCAGTCTCAGGTCTGCAGGCTAGTTGTTTCCCTCTGCTTCAAGTCTTTATGCTAAGCTAAGCTAACTACAGACATAAGAGCGACATCCACTGAAAGAAAGTGAACGTCCTCGAGGTAACAAACGGTCTGAGGTCAGGGATTGATTTAATTCTCAATAATAATATTAACAACCAATTAATCAATTAATCACTTTCTGTGGGAAACAGGAAGTCAGGGGGCGGGGCCTGTTTAGGGGCGGGGCCTGTATGACCTCGTTAACAGTTTGTTATCTCGAGATTAAAATAATCTGGTTTCTATGGAAGTCTGAGGCTGCCAAAATAAGAAGTTAATTCAACTTTTTGTTCATTTTGAGCCGACAGCGTACGACAGAATTACTGAAGGTTAAAAAAAATCTTGCGTCTGATTGGTCAATGATCAGGATGTCGTAAAAAGTGTCGGACTTTCACATATTTGTAAAACACATAATGTTAGCAAAACGCTACCTAATGGAGTTAGCTAGCATTTCTGATATCCAACTTTATTAAAACGCTAACTACATTCATCATTAGTTACGACTGATAACTAATGTTATTAAAATGTTAGTTACGTACCGAACAACTGATGTAGATTAGCAAACTAGTTAGCTAGCACTGTGCTAACATTAGCCAACCTAAGATGTGACTATATTTATGTCTCTAATCTTTTAACCATCTTCAAACTGTTGTTGTCTTTTCAACATAGATTAGCTTAGCATATAGCATATCTAAGCGCAGGAAAGGAGGAAGTCAAGGCTTGCTCAACTGTGATTGGAGCACAGAGCAAAAAGGGGGCGGGGCTTAGGCTTATCCAGGCAGTCATTTCTAACATAAAAATAAAAACGAATTTCCGTCTTTAAATTTCAATGAGTTTGAATTTTGGCCTCCACAGACTTCCATAGGTTTTTGATATTTCGTTGCCGTGGCGACGCTCTGTAAAAACCAGCTGCACTGTTAGAAAATATTTCTCATTCAGATCCAAACTTTTGTCCCTGAGCAAACACGAACGGCCCGATCAGATTGTTTTAATTGTCAGTGCAAAGCTGAAGTTTGTTTAGTGGTTTCAGACTGCCTGTCTCACTGTCTCTACTGCCTGTCTCACTGTCTCTACTGCCTGTCTCACTGTCCTACAGCACCACAGGAATGTCTGCTACTTGTCTCCCGTCCACATAGACAGGAAGGAAATGCCCTGAACGTCAGCAGGTCGGAGGGAAAATCTACTCCACAACTTTCTACTCATCAACTCAAACTATCTTCCAGAAGGTTTCTAATGTTCCACGATGACCTCTGACCCCGGCCCTCCACCAACGGCGGCCTCACGGGGGTCAGAGGTCATGAAGGAGTGTCACCGTGTCAGTCCATCGGGAGGGGAAAAACGGCTCAGACTGCAGCTCGTCCCCAGAACCAATCAGCAGAGTGGACGGCGGCGAGTTTGGAGGGGTGCGTTTGGTTCAGTGGCGGGAGCGTTTGGCGGGCGGGGTGGCGCCGCGCTCCGGGAGGCCGAGTCTGCTGAGCTCCGAGTGGAAGAACGCCTGCAGGCGGTGACCGGCCTTCGCCTCGTTAGTGTGGCGAGGATTGTACTGCAGACAGTTGGAGAACATCAGGTCCACGTCTGAGATATACTCACCTGGAGGAGAGAGACGGGAGGAGACAGAGAGAGAGAGAGAGAGAAAGACGGGAGGAGAGAGAGAGACAGAGAGAGAGAAAGACGGGAGGAGAGAGAGAGACGGAAGGAGACAGAGAGAGAGAAAGACGGGAGGAGACAGAGAGAGAGAGAGAGAGAGACAGAGAGAGAGAGAGAGAGACAGAGAGAGACAGAGACAGAGAGAGAGACAGAGAGAGAGAGAGAGAGAGAGAGAGACAGAGAGAGAGAGAGAGAGAGAGAGAGAGAGAGAGAGACAGAGAGAGAGAGAGACAGAGAGAGAGAGACAGAGACAGAGAGAGAGAGAGAAGACATTAGATTTCTGTTAGCCGCTGACACTTTAAAGTCAGTCAAACTCTTTAGATGTTTCACATTAAAAGCATCTGTACAGGAAGTGTTGTTCCTGTCTGACTTCCTGTGTGAGGATAAATATATGTGATCACATTATTGATTATTGATTATTATCCATACCTGCTGTCTGATATTCACAGTTGTTCACTTTCTCTCTGATCGTACTGAGGGCGATCGGCTGCTGGATGATGTCATAGTAGTCAGGGACCTGCAGACAGGTGGACAGACAGACAGGTACCTGAGTATCCACGTGTGTGTGTGTGTGTGTGTGTGTGTGTGTGTGTGTGTGTGTGTGTGTGTGTGTGTGTGTGTGTGTGTACCTGAGTCCTGGACACCAGCTTCATGAAGGGCCAGCTGTCCTCGTGTCTCACCAGCTCCACAGTCAGCTGCTCGCAGGCTGACAGCTCGTGGACGCCGTGGTTCCTGCCAGAGGAGCGCCGGCTTGAGGAGGAGGAGGAGGAGGAGGAGGAGGAGGAGGGGAGGACGGGTTTGGAGGGTTTAGGAGGGGGAGCCACATCTGGAGCAGAGGAGGGAGGTCAGAGGTTACTGGTTGTTTACCTGTTGACTGACTGTATGTTTACCTGTTGACTGACTGGTTGTTGACTTACATGACTGGATGTTTGAGGATGTTACGGAGGGAGGTCAGACTGGTTTTTTCCCCTTAACTTACTGGTTGTTTACCCGTTGACTGACTGGTTGTTTACCTGTTGACTGACTGGTTGTTTACCTGTTGACTGACTGTTGTTGACTGGATGTTTACCTGTTGACTGACTGGTTGTTTGACTGGATGTTTACCTGTTGACTGACTGGATGTTTACCCGTTGACTGACTGGATGTTTGACTGGATGTTTACCCGTTGACTGACTGGTTGTTTACCCGTTGACTGACTGGTTGTTTACCCGTTGACTGACTGGATGTTTACCTGTTGACTGACTGGTTGTTTACCTGTTGACTGACTGGTTGTTTACCTGTTGACTGACTGGTTGTTTGACTGGATGTTTACCTGTTGACTGACTGGATGTTTACCCGTTGACTGACTGGATGTTTGACTGGATGTTTACCCGTTGACTGACTGGTTGTTTACCTGTTGACTGACTGGTTGTTTACCTGTTGACTGACTGGTTGTTTGACTGGTTGTTTACCTGTTGACTGACTGGTTGTTTGACTGGATGTTTACCTGTTGACTGACTGGATGTTTACCCGTTGACTGACTGGATGTTTACCTGTTGACTGACTGGATGTTTACCCGTTGACTGACTGGTTGTTTACCTGTTGACTGACTGGATGTTTACCTGTTGACTGACTGGATGTTTACCCGGCTGACTGACTGGTTGTTTACCTGTTGACTGACTGGTTGTTTGACTGGTTGTTTACCTGTTGACTGACTGGTTGTTTGACTGGATGTTTACCTGTTGACTGACTGGATGTTTACCTGTTGACTGACTGGATGTTTACCCGTTGACTGACTGGTTGTTTACCTGTTGGCGGTCTCTTGCGGGGCTCGCTCTGACCAGGTGAGGTCTTGCTGTTTGCCGGCAGGATCTCGTGGCTCAGACGGGCACTGACCCGACTCCCAGAGCGGGGCGGAGCTTTACCGCCAGACGTCATGTTGGCCTTCACTGTGGGGGGCGTGGCCTTCTTCCCTGAGGACCTGTGATTGGACAGAATCAGTAAACTGGGACCAGTTAAAGTAAACTGGGATCAGATCTACAACAGATACTGACCTGGATGCTGATGATGAGTTCTTCCCTGCTGAGGTGGTGCTGTTCTTGGGCGTGGCCTGTTGCCCCCTGGGCGTGGCCTGTTGCCCCCTGGGCGTGGCCTGTTGGTTCTTCCCTTTGGGGGGCGGGGCCAGGCTCCTCTTGGTGCTGCAGAGGGAGAGAGGAGGACTTCCTGTTTGAGGCTGATCTGGGTTCAAATATTGGACCAGGTTCAAATATTTCCTCACTTACCTCACTACTACTACTTCTTCCTCCTCCTCTTCCTCCTCCTCCTCCTCTGACTCCTCCTCCTCCTCCTCTGACTCCTCCTCTTCGTCTTCTGATTCCTCCTCCTCTGACTCCTCCTGTTCTTCATCCTCGTCTTCGTCCTCCTCCTCATCAATAGAAGAGCGCTGACGGGACGGGAGGCGGCTGGATCTCTGTTTGGGTCGACAGTCTGGACAGAACCAGTCGCCCTCTGGAACCGACTGAGAGACAACAGACAGTTTTTATCTCCTCCGGTTTCTGTCCGACACTATTACACTAATAACTAACCAACCAACACTAATGCTGCGTCCAATCAAACTCTCTCTCTCTTCTGACGCTGTCGGAGCGTTTCTGAGGGTCGTTACAGACAATCTATGACCTCACTGAGTACAAAGACCCCTGGCTCAGGGCCTCAGACAGTGGGTGTGGTCTGTGTGTACCTGCAGGGGGGCCTCAGACAGTGGGTGTGGTCTGTGTGTACCTGCAGGGGGGCCTCAGACAGTGGGTGTGGTCTGTGTGTACCTGCAGGGGGGCCTCAGACAGTGGGTGTGGTCTGTGTGTACCTTGAGGCGGGGCCTCAGACAGTGGGTGTGGTCTGTGTGTACCTGCAGGGGGGCCTCAGACAGTGGGTGTGGTCTGTGTGTACCTGCAGGGGGGCCTCAGACAGTGGGTGTGGTCTGTGTGTACCTAGGGGGTGAAGTGGGTGTGGTCTGATTGAGGCGGGGCCTCAGACAGTGGGTGTGGTCTGTGTGTACCTGCAGGGGGCCTCAGACAGTGGGTGTGGTCTGTGTGTACCTTGAAGCGGGGCCTCAGACAGTGGGTGTGGTCTGTGTGTACCTGCAGGGGGCTCAGACAGTGGGTGTGGTCTGTGTGTACCTGCAGGGGGGCTAGACAGTGGGTGTGGTCTGTGTGTACCTGCAGGCGGGGCCTCAGACAGTGGGTGTGGTCTGTGTGTACCTTGAGGCGGGGCCTCAGACAGTGGGTGTGGTCTGTGTGTACCTGAGGCGGGGCCTCAGACAGTGGGTGTGGTCTGTGTGTATGCAGGGGGCCTCAGACAGTGGGTGTGGTCTGTGTGACCTGCAGGGGGCTCAGAAGTGGGTGTGGTCTGTGTGTACCTTGAAGCGGGGCCTAGACAGTGGGTGTGGTCTGTGTGTACCTGCAGGGGGCTCAGACAGTGGGTGTGGTCTGTGTGTACCTGAGGCGGGGCCTCGACAGTGGGTGTGGTCTGTGTGTACGCAGGGGGCTAGACAGTGGGTGTGGTCTGTGTGTACCTGAGGCGGGGCCTCGACAGTGGTGTGGTCTGTGTGTACCTGAGGCGAGGCCTCAGACAGTGGGTGTGGTCTGTGTGTACCTGAGGCGGGGCCTCAGACAGTGGGTGTGGTCTGTGTGTACCTTGAGGCGGGGCCTCAGACAGTGGGTGTGGTCTGTGTGTACCTTGAGGCGGGGCCTCAGACAGTGGGTGTGGTCTGTGTGTACCTTGAGGCGGGGCCTCAGACAGTGGGTGTGGTCTGTGTGTACCTTGAGGCGGGGCCTCAGACAGTGGGTGTGGTGTCCTCGGTCACAGCTGTCACACAGCAGCATGTTGTCAGCATCTCCTTTGCGCCTGCAGATGCGACAGCGAGCGTTGAGGACGGAGCGAGACCACAGGACGCTTCTCTCCAGACTGGACAGGTGGACAAACACCTGGACAGACATCAGTGTTAATCACAGACTCACTGCAGAGATATGAACACTCACTGATAAAGTCACATTCAGGAGGATCTTAACGGCTCGAGGTCTCTAAATCTCTGATCCATCCAATAAGTATGATTGCTACTTTTAAAGACTTTTTAATGTGACATCTGTTTCCACCTTTTAATGTCAGCGGCACAAACAGACTATATCTACACCTGCTGCTACACCTGCTGCTACACCTGCTGCTACACCTGCTGCACACAAACATCACGTATAAAAATGCCTTGAAGAACCGTTCAACACGTCACGGTTCTTATTGCGAACAGCCAATGAGAGCACAGTTTCTGACCTGAGACAGACTGGAGCAGGACTGCAGAGATTCCCTCCATCGCTCCAACACTGTCTTACTGACCCGACCGCTTTCGCTACCATCTGACAGACAGACAGACAGACAGACAGACAGACAGACAGGGATTAAACTCTTATGAAATGAAATATGAATTATTCGCTCTCTAATTAAACAGGAAGTTGTACCGTCACTGGCCTGGTCCTCGTCTTTCTTCTTGTTCTTCTTCGTCTTCTGGTCTTTCTTTGAGTCTTCCTCACCTGTGGGGGGAGGAGCCAGTTGTTGTACAATAAAGCAGCACACATACGCCTGTACCTTTAATATTTGATGGTTAATTCATTAATGCCATGTGTCCATTGGGTTCCACTAGCATTTTGCTAAAGTGGACTGTAAACTTATACTGTGTGTTATGGTCTGTTCCTGCAGAGATCCTCTATACGAGCTCAGATTCCAGACCTTTCCAGACCTTTCCAGACCTGGAGAGAGACTCACCCAGCGGAGCTTTGAGGAAGCGCCTCTCGATGCCTTGCTCGATGTGAACGAGGGCCTGAGCCAGGATTCGTACCGAGCTGCTGACCACCTGAGGAGTCCCACTGCCGCTGCACGAGGCCGCGCCATTAGACTTCAGCTCCTGCAGCCTGGAACACACACAGGAAGTTAAACACACGCAGCTCTACGGTGCGACGGCGCCCTCTAGCTGCAGTCATTCCCAGAGACACAAACACATTTGCAGAATTTCTTCCTCATGCTAATTTATAAACTATTTAAGGAACGAGAGCTTAAACTTTAACACATTCTGGCTCATTCTGCTCGTTTCATTCATAAAGAAGTGAGTGTTCTTCACACTCACAGAAGCAGAACGACTGAATACAGCTCCACACTGTACCTGTCTGTCTACCTGTGCATCGGTCTACCTGTCTCTGGCTCTCAGGTGGGCAGGTGAGTCCACCTCCATGGCGTCCTCTCTTCCGTTCATCCCTCCGTTGTCTCTGCCGTCAGAACACAGCAGCTCGTAGTTTCCTGCTTCCAGTGCCGAGCGCCATACCTGTCTGTCCATCACCTGAACACACAGACAGACACAGAGAGAGACAGACAGGTGAGTGTGATGTTACCTGCTGTGTCTGCAGGTGTGTGTGTGTGTGTGTGTGTGTGTACCTTTAAAGTTCCCAGAGTTCCCTGGTGGATTCGGTCCTCAATGTCCAGCAGCAGGTCTCTCAGTCTGACCTCCATCAGAACATCAGCTGCAGCAGTGCATTCTGGGACAGATCGGGATGACTCTGGATCGTCTGAGCAGACGGGACAGATGTGTGTTTACAGGTGGTTTACCTGTCCTTATTTATCCTGTGTGTGTGTGTGTGTGTGTGTGTGTACCTGTGTGTCTGTATTTGTTCCTGTCGCAGTCCTGCAGCAGGTGTTGCAGTCTCTCCCTCTCCTGCAGCAGCACCTCCTTCAGGCTGCTTTCCCGGTGACCCCGAGGGTTCAGAGCCTCGATCAGCTGATCCACCTCCTCCAGCGAGCTGTAGAAGGACCACTGGTTGGGACGTTTGAGTGGCAGTGCACAGGTGAGGAGGGGGGCGGGGCTTGAGCCAGCGCTGTACAGCAGAGAGTTTTACAGTCATTAGGAACCGCCCTGAACACCGGAGCTCCTCCTCTCTAACACCCGGGACCAGAGACCTACCTTCCCTCTGCAGCCTCCTCCTTCACCACCTCCTCGTCCTCCATCTTGATTGTGGGGTCCTGTCTGGGTTTAGGGCGCGGGTGCAGCATGTCCTCCGTCAGGCCGAAGCAGTCGTCCTCTACAAACAGAGTGGAGGCCGAGGGGAGGAGCCAGTAGCGGCGGTACAGACGGTCTCGGCCCAGAGGCAGCAGGCAGGTGCAGGCCGCTGCCTTCTGGATCCGCTCCTGCAGCTCTCGAACCTGCGAGGTTGGACAAACAGATCACACTGATTCTGCTGAGTCACTGGTGTGTGTGTGTGTGTGTGTGTGTGTGTGTGTGTGTGTGTAGTCAGTAATGTGACTGCTGGACTTTATCAGGAGTCTCTGAAAGTGTCCTGAGAGAACATCTGCTTGGTGCTATACAAACAACAACAATAATAATAACCTTCTCCTGCTCGCTCTCCAGCTCCTCTGCAGTCAGGCTGGTGGGGGGGCAGGCAGGTGCTTTGGGGTCAGAGCTCATCGGCTGCTGTTTGTCTTTCTGGTTGAGTTTAGCTGGAGGACAGAGGACGCACTCATGACTCAGCAGAAAACAGTGAAAACAGGTCAAATATAATGTTTTAATTTTGTACCTTTCATCATTTTCTTGCTGTTGTTGGACGAAGAGTTCTGCTCCTTGTCTTCCTCAGCGGTTCGTCCTACAGGAGTCTCACTGCAGACAGAAACACACACCGTTACAGCTGCAGGGGGAACGCCTCCATTAGCTTTATCACAAACCATGTTTGTCTACCTGTTTGTTTGGAGGCCTCCCTTCACCTCCTGCTCCTTCAGCCTCTCCTCCTGCTCCTTCAACCTCTGCTCCTGCTCCTTCAGCCTCTGCTCCTGCTCCTTCAGCTTCTCCTCTTTACGAAGACGAACCCTGAAAAAGAGTAGAGGAGGAAGGACACATCAGGGTGGGAGTTGAACAGTAAAGTTCATCCTATCACAACGTGCCTGCTGATAATGTCACAACCTGCCCTCTGTGTGTGTGTGTGTGTGTGTGTGGTACACAGTGTTTCCTCTAGGATTTTTTTTAGCAGCTGAGAACTGACAAGTTGAACGTTAATTAATTACGTCCAATTAAAACGGACCCACCGCGGTGACGTTTTTGGTGGAGCTGTTAGTTTAATAGTCGACTTGGAAGAAAGAGAACGTTTTGACAATAAGCTCCATCAACACAACAGTATGTGGAGTTAAACTGGACCGCCCCAATAACCTCTGAATAGTTCTACTTAAACTGCACTGTGAGCGGCAGCCAGCGGGGGGCATTATGTCAGCAGGATCATTTAAAAGGCAACCGGGACTACATTGTTCGTCTGCCCCATTTCTGATACCGTGGCGGCAGAAATTTAACAGCGGGGGGCCGCTGCTCCAAAATCACCGTAGAGGAAACACGGTGTACAGTGTGTACAGTGTGTGTGGCACAGTGTGTGTGTAGTACAGTGTGTGTGTGTACAGCGTGTGTACAGTGTGTGTGTGTACAGTGTGTAGTACAGCGTGTGTACAGTGTGTGTACAGTGTGTGTACAGTGTGTGTGTAGTACAGTGTGTTGTACAGCGTGTGTACAGTGTGTTGTACAGCGTGTGTACCTGTGTGCGGCCTCCTCTCTCTCTCTGCGGTGTTGTTCAGCTCTAATCTCTCTCAGTTCCTGTCTGGCGGCTCGTTGCTCCTCCACACAATCTTCAATCAGATCTCTGCTGGACGCCAACGTCAGCAGCTTCCCCACCAGAGCCTGCAGGATCCTCAGCTTCTCCCCTACAAACAGATCAATAACTGATCAATAACTCATCAATACACATCCAGAGCCTGCAGGATCCTCAGCTTCTCCCCTAAAAACAGATCAATAACCGATCAATAACTCATCAATACACATCCAGAGCCTGCAGGATACTCAGCTTCTCCCCTAAAAACAGATCAATAACTCATCAATAACCATTCGATAACTGATCAGTAATCAATCATTGCAGCTGACCTGGTGTCAGGTCGTACACCGGTGTGCTCGACAGCCTCTTCAGCAGCGCCGGCTCGGCCAATCGCAGCTCGACACATGGGTCGTCCATCAGCGTGAACCCGCCCTGCTTCTGGTAGCGGAACTTGGCGTTGCCGTGGTAACAGTCGGCGCCGGATGCCAGGATGTGCAGCCGCAGGATTTCTGACAGCGTGCAGCTGTCCAGGTCCAACTGCTTCAGACTGCAGCCCTGATGCAGCTGAGGCCATGCCGCAGCCAACGAAGCCACGGCGCTCAGAGCCGACTGAGTGGCATCAGAGTCGTCCTCCAGAGCCTCCGACAGGTCTGCACGTAAACAAACAAACAATGATATACACACACACACACACACACACACACACACACACACACACACACACACACACAGACACAGACACACAGACAGACAGACAGACAGTTGAACTGTCTGTCAGGTGACCAAGCCGTCCAATCACTGACCTTCAACCTGGTCTTTAGCCACCTCCTCCTGCTCCTCATCCAGAGCCTGAAAGATGGCCGACAGGAAGAAGAACAGCAGCTCACACAGAGGGCCTTCAGGGTCAGAACTCACCAGAGCCTCCTCTAGAACCTCTGGGGAGAGAGAACATCTGCTAGAACCAACACAACTTCCAGAACCTCTACAGAGAGGGTTGGAATAAACTAGTATAAGCACAGTACACAGGGTTTCCTCTAGGTTTTTTTAGCAGTGGGGGCAGGCCCGTCCGAACACCCCCCATCGGCAAACGTTCTTCTGTTAAGCTGAGCACTGACAATGTTGAACGTGTCAGCCAAAACGGCCCCCCCGGTGACGTTTTTGGTGGGGCTGTTAGTTTAATAGTCGACTCGGCAGAAAGCAAATTTTGACATTAAGCTCCATCAACACATCAGTAGTTGAGAAACCGGCCAAAACCAATAGTTACTTAAACTGAATGTGGCAGCCGGGGGGGGGGCATTATGTCAGCAGGATCATTTAAAAGGAAACCGGGACTACATTGTGCGTCTGCCCCATTTCTGATACCGTGGCGGCAGAAACTTAACAGAGGCGGGCCGCCGCTCCAAAATCACCATAGAGGAAACACTGGTATAGGTCCAGAAACAGTTAGAACCAAGAGAACCTCTAGAACATCATTTAGATCCAGGTAGAACCTTGATTTCAATCCCACA
Organism: Dicentrarchus labrax; assembly: GCF_905237075.1. Lineage (NCBI taxonomy): Eukaryota > Metazoa > Chordata > Actinopteri > Moronidae > Dicentrarchus > Dicentrarchus labrax. Next base: position 250,627 of record NW_026136862.1, on the reverse strand, counting down.
GAACCTCTATAAGATACCCAATTAAATTATGAATTTAACCAAGAACACTCAGACATTTCAATCAACCAAAGCTGAAGAACGGACCTTTGCTAGAACCAACAGAACATTTGTTAGAATCCACGTAACCTGCAGAACTTCTATTAGATCTCAAAACCTTGGTATGGTTCTGTTTAGAGAAAGTGTGTTCTAACCCAGAGAGACTCCATCAGGGAACTCGTCCTTCAGGTCAAAGACCTCGCCAAAGGCCCGCAGGAACTCCAGAACCATCAAAGCTTCTCCAAACAACTCTGCCGGAAGACGGGTCCTCACTGGAACCGGACTGGGAAGATCCTAGTAGAACCAACACACACAAGAACAGATCCTGGTTCAGAAGAGAACATCATCAATAAAGCTTTACCTCATAATTAAATGAACCTTTATTGACACAGAACAGTTCCTGAGGAGGTTCTGTGGTGCGTTCACTGACCTTCAGGTCTTCACACTCCATGTCTTCTCTGGGTTTGTTCCACAGTTTCAGTCGTTCAGCGTATTTCTTCTTCTCCTCCTTCAGCTTCTCACGTTCCTGGAAAGCAGAGCAAAAATCAAAGGTTATTGTTAATAATAATAAAAACAACAACAACAACAACAACAACAACAAGAGTCACCCTCTCTTTCTCCAGCTTCCTGCGCTCCTTCTCCTCCCTCCTCTTCTGTTTCTCCTCCTCAAACCTCCTCCTCTGCTCCTCCTTCAGCCTCTCTTTGTCCTCCCTCTCCCTCCTCTTAGCCTCCTGCGCCTCCTCCTTCTCCTTCTTCAGCCGAGCTTTGTCCTGAGCTGCGGCTGCCATCTCCTCCCTCTGCTGCAGCAGCTTCAACTTCTCCGCCGCCTTCAGCAGTGACGACCCCGCCTGAACGCACCACAGATCACTGATCAATAACATCAATATAGAAAACATCATCATCTAAATATAGAACATGTTAGTGAGCGAGCTCTCACCTGTCCAGGTGAGCCCCGCCCTCCACCCTTAGGGGGGGGGCTGAAGGGGAACTGAGGGGGCTCATCAGGGAAAAACTGAGAGAAGGTTTGTTCAGACAGCCGGAACTTCGCCACTGTGGAGGGCTGAGAGACAGGAAGTCATCATTTATACACAGGAAGTCATCATCCACACACACACACACACACACACACACACACACACACACACACACACACACTGTAGTACAGTGTGTAGTACAGTGTGTACCTTCAGTGCAATGGTTCCATTCACAGGTTCACAGTGTTGTTTAAACAGCAGCTTCAGTCTCTCTTTGGATACAGTCGTCTTCCTACGACTGAACAAACAAACAAACAAACAAACAAACATCAACACAACATTAAATAAACAGCTGCTCTCAGTGTACACAGCGCTCATTGTCTCCAAAGATCTGATCATTAGTCTGAGGAAACTATCTGTTACCATCATATCTCAGAATGACCCCATCAGCTGGAGCATAATCTATATACATATAACATCTGCCCTGTGCACTGTTATGAATATTGATCTATTGATTGAGCTATTGATCAACAATATTGATACAGGATGGATGATGTCAGTCTGCTCACCTGATCTGATTGGCTTTGACAGTGAACGGCTCACTGTGTTCGTCCTTCATCATCCTCACTGTGTATTTAAACACTGACGGACTCAGAGGCTTCTTCTTCCTGCTGAGAGAGACACACACACACACACACACACACACACACACACACACACACACACACACACACACACACACACACACACACACACACACACACACACACACACACACGTTACTAACAACCATCTGCTGCTGATCTCTGCAGGTAAAAGAGCTCAAACACTGAACTAAACACAGCGTATCAGTGAGGAGGAACCAGGACTCTTTAGAGTTCACACTATAAAATATGTGGTCTAATGAGGAGCTAACAGGAGCTAACAGACAGCATGTAAACACAATAGCAGTATGATGGTTTTAGCATCATTGACCAGTGACCTTTGACCTACTGACCCATTGATGGTTGCCGTGGGACTCTGGAAGGCTTTGCTCTCGTCGTCGCTGTCACTGATGATGATGGCGTCACCGTCAGCCGGTTTGGCATGGCCATTAGCGGCCGGCGCTCCGTTAGCGCTGGAATGAGGAGAGTGAACCTGCAGGATCTCACACACATGTCTGCAGACAGACAGATACACAGACAGACAGACACACAGACAGACAGACAGACAGACACACAGACAGACACAGACAGACAGACACACAGACAGACACACAGACAGACAGACAGACACAAGACAGACACACAGACAGACAAAACAACAAAACAACAGACAGACAGACAGACAGACAGACAGACACACAGACAGACACAGACAGACAGATACACAGACAGACAGACAGACACACAGACAGACACAAACAACACACAAAACAACAACACACAACAGACAGACAGACACACAGACAGACACACAGACAGACACAGACAGACAGACAGATACACAGACAGACAGACAGACACACAGACAGACAGACAGACAGACAGACAGACAGACACACAGACAGACACAGACAGACAGACACACAGACAGACAGACAGACAGATACACACAAACAAAAAAAAAAAAACACAGACAGACAGACAGACAGACAGACAGACAGACACACAGACAGACACAGATACACAGACAGATACACAGACAGACAGACACTTGTTAGCAGCAGTAAGACCACCAGCTGCTCTCTACCTGTGTACAGTGATGTTCTGTATGAGGGATAAGAAAGTTATCAGGACATAATAGACGTCAGGGAGGTCAGAACCAGTGAACAGTAAAAATAATGTACCAGTAGCGTAAAGGTAAAGGTAAAGGTGATGTAAAGGTAAAGGTAAAGGTGATGTAAAGGTAAGGTAAAGGTGAGGTAAAGGTAAAGGTGGTGTAAAGGTAAAGGTGAGGTAAAGGTGAGGTAAAGGTAAAGGTAAGGTAAAGGTAAAGGTAAAGGTGAGGTAAAGGTGAGGTAAAGGTAAAGGTAAAAGTAAGGTAAAGGTGGTGTAAAGGTAAAGTAAAGGTGAGGTAAAGGTAAAGGTAAAAGTAAGGTAAAGGTGGTGTAAAGGTAAAGTAAAGGTGAGGTAAAGGTAAAGGTGGTGTAAAGGTAAAGGTAAGGTAAAGGTGAGGTAAAGGTAAAGGTGAGGTAAAGGTAAAGGTGAGGTAAAGGGGATATAAAGGTAAAGGTGAGGTAAAGGTAAAGGTGAGGTAAAGGTGAAGTAAAGGTAAAGGTGAGTTAAAAGTAAAGGTGAGGTAAAGGTAAAGGTAGTAAAGGTAAAGGTGAGGTAAAAGTAAAGGTAAAGGTGAGGTAAAGGTAAGGTAAAAGTAAAGGTGAGGTAAAAGTAAAGGTAAAGGTGAGGTAAAAGTAAAGGTAAAGGTGAGGTAAAGGTAAAGGTGAGGTAAAAGTAAAGGTAAGGTAAAGGTAAAGGTGAGGTAAAGGTAAAAGTAAAGGTGAGGTAAAAGTAAAGGTAAAGGTGAGGAAAAGAAAGGTAAAGGTAGGTAAAAGCAAAGGTGAGGTAAAAGTAAAGGTGAGGTAAAAGTAAAGGTAAAAGTAAAGGTAAAGGTGAGGTAAAGGTGAGGTAAAGGTAAAGGTAAAGGTGAGGTGAAAGTAAAGGTAAAGGTGAAGTAAAAGTAAAGGTAAGGTAAAGGTAAAGGTGAGGTAAAGGTAAAGGTGAGGTAAAGGTAAAGGTGAGGTAAAAGTAAAGGTAAAGGTGAGGTAAAGGTAAAGGTGAGGTAAAGGTAAGGTACCTGGCTCCGTTGCGCACGGTGACGTCCACCGTCTCTCCAGGGAAGAAGCGGTCTTTGACGAAGGCGTGGACGTCCTCGCAGAGCTCCGTCAGCCGGCAGCGGCGGCTCAGAGCGGCCAGGTGGAGCAGAGGCACCACGAGAGCCGGAGGGAAGCTCTGAAGGCTCTGCTTCGCCCGCCGCTCGCTCTCCACCGCCTCCAGGTAGGTGAGGCCCGCTCGGCCCGTCAGAGCGCAGCTCCACACTAAACTGTTACACAAGATGGTCCGCTCGAAGAACTCGCTGAGGACGACAGGAAGTGGTCATCAGACATCATCATCATCATCATCATCATCATCTGGTCCAACATCGGTCACGATTATTCTGAATCTCTGATTGATTATCTGAATCTCTGATTGATTATCTGAATCTCTGATCACTAGTTACATTTAATTCTGTTTCATTTGTTGTTTGTTTGACAAAAGTTACGTCAGGACACTTTTATCTACAGAAACTTTCAGTTTATCTCCGAGAACTGTGAGCCTCAGCAACGTTCCCGACCAATATTCCCGACCAACGTTTCCGATCAACGTTCCCGATCAACGTTCCCGACCAACGTTCCCGATCAACTTTCCCGACCAACGTTCCCGACCAACGTTCCCGATCAACTTTCCCGACCAACGTTCCCGATCAACTTTCCCGACCAACGTTCCCGACCAACGTTCCCGACCAACGTTCCCGACCAACGTTCCCGACCAATGTTCCTATTAGGGATATTAACTCATACTTTCAGAACTCGGAGCTACAGTAGCGTTGGTTGCTAGGTAACGTACATTTAATTTCCATTCTTCATTAAATGCTGTTTGTCACATTTTAGCTTTATATCAATAATATGTTAATGACCTCGTGAACAATAAAGTTTCCCTGTTGCTGTCTGAACCGGTTCCTTCAAAATAAAATACAGATTCAGTTCGAACATCTTCAACTTCAGAAGTTGTGAAAGTGACCAGGAATCAATCAATCAATCAATCAATCAATCACTTTCAGAGTGTGTTGAGGCTCTGGAGCATCACCTGCACTCAGTCACACAGGTGGAAGTGACCCTCAGCAGGTGTGAAACTTTATTGACACAGTGTGAGTTGACAGCAGGCCCGTGTCACTCAGCTAACGGCTAACAGTTAGCTAACCGCCGACTGACAGCTGCTGCTAGCTAACGCTGCTAACTCACTTTAGCTCAGGTAGCTAACCCAACGTTACACCTGTCCCAGAGCTACCTGTGAGCCGGTGTCCACCTGTGTGTCCACCTGTACGTCCACCTGTGCACCTTGAACACAACTTTGTAATTCATTTCCAGCCTCAATAAAGTTTTTTTTGTTGTTTTTGTTGTGTGAAAGTTTTCCAACCGACCGACTGTCAATCAAACTCTTTCCAGGTGACTCAGGTGAGTTCAGGTGAGTTCAGGTGAGACTTACTCGTAGGTCCTGAAGATCTCGTGTGTGATCTTGCAGAGGAAGACCTCCTCGTCCGGCCGCAGGTCCGCCGGAGGTTTCTGCCGGATGAAGGCTTTTCTGTGGAGGAGCGGCATCCCGGAGCCCCGCGTCCACCGGCGGCGCTTCACACAAACACCGACAGAAAAGGAGGGAAACCGGCTCACAGAGTTCGAGGATGAGACACGGAGAGTTACCGTCCACCGGCAGACTACAACCGGAGCGCTGGGCGGGAAGCAGCGGGGTCAGGCCGAGCGGAGGCACCGAGCGGCGGGTTCGGATCTTTTGTTACTCTGCCCACATGGAAGTGAGGCGTTCACGGTCCGATAGCGCAAACTCTCCGCTTTCAGCGCCAAACGGTGAAAACACTCATCGTACTTCGGTCGGTAGAAGCCGGTAGGAACGGGTCTGTAACGGCCGGTACCGAGAGTAAACGGGGGACGGATAATCCGCGGTCCGAACAGCAGAAGCAGAAGAAGAAGAAGTCCCGGGCTCAGAGCTGAAAGCTGCTTGTTGACCAACTTTTCAGCCGATTCACGGACCCGCTCAGAGCTGGGAAACTGCAGTGCTGCCGTTAGTTCGCCTCATTTAAAGATAAAGAATAACGGATGAGACGTTTAAAGGTCCAGTGTCAGCAGAGGGAGCTCGGTTACAGACGTTACTTATCCATTACAGTAACACATGTAATCTGATTACACTTCACTTTACTAAAAAATCGATTATTTAGTAGGATTACAATTTTAAAATACATCCTGTTTGATTAATTGTTGAATATCGTGGAGGAATATTAATATAATTAACTTTATGAACGAATGAATTTATTAACTTTGTGAACGAATGAATTTATTAACTTTATGAACGAAAGATCCTTTAACTTTATGAACGAATGAATCCTTTAACTTTATGAACGAATGAATCCTTTAACTTAATGAATGAATCCTTTAACTTTATGAACAAGTGAATCCTTTAACTTTATGAACGAATTAATCCTTTAACTTTATGAACAAGTGAATCTTTTAACTTTATGAATGAATGAATCCTTTAACTTTGTGAATTAATGAATTTATTAAGTTAATGACTGAATCCTTTAACTTTATGAACGAATGAATCCTTTAACTTTATGAACGAATGAATCCTTTAACTTTATGAACAAGTGAATCCTTTAACTTTATGAATGAATGAATCCTTTAACTTTGTGAATTAATGAATTTATTAAGTTAATGAATGAATCCTTTAACTTTATGAACGAATGAATCCTTTAACTTTGTGAATGAATGAATTTATTAACTTAATGAATGAATCCTTTAACTTTATGAACAAGTGAATCCTTTAACTTTATGGATGAATGAATCCTTTAACTTTGTGAATTAATGAATTTATTAAGTTAATGAATGAATCCTTTAACTTTATGAACGAATGAATCCTTTAACGTTTATGAACGAATGAATCCTGTAACTTTATGAATGAAGGAATCCTTTAACTTTGTGAATGAATGAATTAACTGAACGAATGAATCCTTTGAGTTTATGAACGAATTAATCCTTTAACTTTATGAAGGAATGAATCTTTTAACTTTATGAACGAATGAATTTATTAACTTTATGAACAAACAAATCCTTTCACTTTATGAACGAATGAATCCTTTAACTTTATGAAGGAATGAACCTTTTAACTTTATGAAGGAATTAATCTTTTTAACTTTATGAAGGAATGAATCTTTTAACTTTATGAATGAATCCTTTAACTTTATGAAGGAATGAATCCTTTAACTTTATGAACGAATGAATCCTTTAACTTTATGAATTAATGAATTTATTAAGTTAATGAATGAATCCTTTAACTTTATGAACGAATGAATCCTTTAACTTTATGAACGAATGAATCCTTTAACTTTATGAACGAATGAATCCTTTAACTTTATGAATTAATGAATTTATTAAGTTAATGAATGAATCCTTTAACTTTATGAACGAATGAATCCTTTAACTTTATGAACGAATGAATCCTTTAACTTTATGAAGGAATGAATCCTTTTAACTTTATGAAGGAATGAATCCTTTTAACTTTATGAACGAATGAATCCTTTAACTTTATGAATTAATGAATTTATTAAGTTAATGAATGAATCCTTTAACTTTATGAACGAATGAATCCTTTAACTTTATGAAGGAATGAATCCTTTAACTTTATGAAGGAATGAATCCGTTTAACTTTATGAACGAATGAATCCTTTAACTTCATGAACAAATGAATTCTTTAACTTCATGAACAAATGAATTTATTAACTTTATGAATGAATGAATTTATTAATGCTGTAGTTTTAGTTCTCTGAATGTCTGCTGATGATCTTATTGATCTTCCAAACTGTTCAATGTCTGTACAGAAATATTTGTTGAATATTAATAAATATTTATGGATGCACAATATTGATTGATTTGTTTCAGATCAATCAATAACTGATCATTTCATATTTCCGTGTTAATGGTTCATAACCTGTTTATATATAATTCACAATAAATTATAATCAACTAATAACTCATCAGCTGTAATTGAATTATGGGAATATATTTATCTGCCCTGATCATTATCCTGCATACCGACTTCATACTAATGGAAACATGTTTTCAGCTGCAGGTTGAACTGAATCCAATAAATCAATAAATCTGAAAATGTGTGTATAATTATATGTAAATGTTTTATGATATAGACAAATAAAACATTCAAAATCAATTCAAAGGCAGATTAAAAAGAAAGTTATCTTTAAAAAAAGTCAATAACATGATGGACAAATTCCTAATGATAATAATTATCATAATAATAATAATAATGATAATATAACTATACTAATGATAATAATAATAATAACAATAATAATAATAAAAATAATAACAATAATACAAATAATGATGATAATACTACTAATAATAGTAATAATGATAATTACAAGTGAACATTTCTTATCACACAAATATTTCACCTATAAATCAATAATGTGAATATTTGCAGATTCCGTTGATTGATTATTTATCGCTCTAATAATAATAATAATAATAATTTCTAATGCTGGAACATGACTGTATTCGTTCGGTTGCATGAATTCTTTATTTGTTTTGTATTGAACCAGTTTCACTCCACTGGTCACACTGGGACTTAAACTGGACTCAGACCATTTCAAATAAAAGCTGCCTCGTGTGTGTTTCCGAGTTGAAGTCGGCCCCTGAACGCACCACACGGAGTGAGTAAAGTGGGCGGGGCGTTCACGGTCCTCCTCAGCGCCGGTTGGTCGGCCGTTCTGCCGCTCCTCCGCTGCCAGCCAATGGTTGCCCTGGAAACGGTCCCGCTGCCGTCCGAGGAACGCGGAGCGGTGACGTCACAGTGAACGGAAGGAAGCGGTGACGAGTGATGACGCAGAGTAAGTCACAGCAGGAGAGGATGCGTCATCAGTTAAGTGTTCCACTTTGATCAGAGACCTTTTATTGTCTATTGATTGATTGATTGATTGATTGTTTGTATCAGATTCAAATCTTTTATTTATTTTCAATATCCTATTATATTTATATTTTATTAATATATTTATATCCTATATTTATATTTTATTAATATATTTATATCCTATATTTATATTTTATTAATATATTTATATCCTATATTTATATTTTATTAATATATTTATATCCTATATTTATATTTTATTAATATATTTATATCCTATATTTATATTTTATTAATATATTTATATCCTATATTTATACTTTATTAATATATTTATATCCTATATTTATATTTTATTAATATATTTATATCCTATATTTATACTTTATTATTATATCAAAATCCTATATTTATATTTTATTATTATATTAATATCCTATATTTATACTTTATTATTATATTAATATCCTATATTTATATTTTATTAATATATTTATATCCTATATTTATACTTTATTATTATATTAATATCCTATATTTATACTTTATTATTATATTAATATCCTATATTTTTATTTTATTATTATATTAATATCCTATGCTTTTATTTTATTAACATATTTATATCCTATATTTATACTTTATTATTATATGAATATCCTATATTTATATTTTATTATTATATTTATATCCTATATTTATACTTTATTATTATATTAATATCCTATATTTATATTTTATTAATATATTGATATCCCATATTTTATTAATATATTAATATCCTATATTTATACTTTATTAATATATTTATATGCTATATTTATACTTTATTCATATATTTATATCCTATATTTATACTTTATTATATTAATATCCTATATTTATACTTTATTATTATATTAATATCCTTTATTAATACTTATTATTATATTAATATCCTATATTTATACTTTATTATTATATTAATATCCTATATTTATACTTTATTATTATATTAATATCCTATATTTATACTTTATTATTATATTAATATCCTTTATTAATACTTTATTATTATATTAATATCCTATATTTATACTTTATTATTATATTAATATCCTATATTTATACTTTATTAATATATTAATATCCTATATTTATACTTTATTAATATATTAATATCCTATATTTATACTTTATTAATATATTAATATCCTATATTTATACTTTAATATATTTATATCCTATATTTATACTTTATTATAATATTAATATCCCAAATTTTATTAATATATTAATATCCTATATATTTTATTATTATATTAATATCCTATATTTATATTTTATTATTATATTAATATCCTATATTTATACTTTATTATTATATTAATATCCTATATTTATATTTTATTATTATATTAATATCCTATATTTATATTTTATTAATATATTAATATCCTATATTTATATTTTATTATTATATTAATATCCTATATTTATACTTTATTATATTAATATCCTATATTTATATTTTATTAATATATTAATATCCTATATTTATACTTTATTATTATATTAATATCCTATATTTATATTTTATTAATATATTAATATCCTATATTTATACTTTATTATTATATTAATATCCTATATTTATATTTTATTATTATATTAATATCCTATATTTATATTTTATTATTATATTAATATCCTATATTTATACTTTATTATATTAATATCCTATATTTATATTTTATTAATATATTAATATCCTATATTTATACTTTATTATTATATTAATATCCTATATTTATATTTTATTAATATATTAATATCCTATATTTATATTTTATTATTATATTTATATCCTATATTTATATTTTATTATTATATTAATATCCTATATTTATATTTTATTATTATATTAATATCCTATATTTATACTTTATTATATTAATATCCTATATTTATATTTTATTAATATATTAATATCCTATATTTATATTTTATTATTATATTAATATCCTATATTTATATTTTATTATTATATTAATATCCTATATTTATACTTTATTATATTAATATCCTATATTTATACTTTATTATATTAATATCCTATATTTATATTTTATTAATATATTTATATCCTATATTTATATTATATTATTATATATGTTTATTATTCTGAACCTGATAGACTTTATTGCCTTTAAAGGCGGAGAGGAGCAATAAACTACATTTACAAAGATTTATATTTGACCTTTTAGTTTTTGGAAGTTATGCTAGCTAATGATGCTAACAATGACTTCCTGGTTGCTCCTGATTGGACAGAGCTACAGCTGTCTCCTAGCAACAGATTGACACATTAAGGGTTCATTGGTTGAAACGACCGGATTTATTAAAGCAGAACCTGAGGAACCATAAAGAGCTGCTGTCCAGAACCCAGTCCAGAACCCAGTACAGAACCCAGTCCAGAACCCAGTCCAGAACCCAGTACAGAACCCAGTCCAGAACCCAGTACAGAACACAGTCCAGAACCCAGTCCAGAACCCAGTCCAGAACCCAGTCCAGAACCCAGTCCAGCTGTTTTATAGGAACCGTGGTCCAGAACCCAGTCCAGCTGTTTTATAGGAACCGTGGTCCAGAACCCAGTCCAGCTGTTTTATAGGAACCGTGGTCCAGAACAGTCAAACTGAGCCCACAGCAGCAGGTCCGGATCAGAGGACCCTGTACAGGTGGATCTGTCTGAGAGCGTCAGGGTCTGTGTCAGCGCCCAGGTAAACGTCACAGTCCACAGGAAGTTCCTCCACCCAGCCGGGCTGCACCGCCTCCTGCTGGACACCAACAGGAAGTGCTCATTAAAGGTCCTACAGCATAAAAGGTCCTACAGCCTAAAAGGTCCTACAGCATAAAAGGTCCTACAGCATAAAAGGTCCTACAGCCTAAAAGGTCCTACAGCATAAAAGGTCCTACAGCCTAAAAGGTCCTACAGCATAAAAGGTCTTACAGCATAAAAAGGTCCTACAGCATAAAAAGGTCTTACAGCACCGAGATCCACGTTAATATATAACACACACACATAATGAGTGTGTGTGTGTGTGTGTGTGTGGTTACCTGCAGTGTGTTCAGACTCTCCTGCAGACTGGGGACTGTCACCAGCAGAGATCCTTTCTTCCTGAAGTTCTTCATGATGAAGTTCCACGCTCTGAAAGCACACACACACATTTTAATAATCTAGTTATCTGTGTGTGTGTGTGTGTGTGTGTGTGTATATATAAGTGTGTGTGTTAGTGTGTACCTGTGTATGTAAGTGTGTGTGTGTGTGTGTGTGTGTGTGTGTGTGTGTTATTGTGTACCTGACTTGTTCTGTTGGTTCCATGAAGAACTCGAAGACGTTGTTCATGATGAGAACGTCAGCGTTCTGCAGCAGAACGTTCTGCAGGCAGACGTCAGAGTGGAGAACCTGCAGGAGGTGGAACTCATCAGGAACTGGTTCTACTGGGTTCTTTATGTAGTGCAGTGTATGTGTGTGTGTGTGTGTGTGTGTGTGTGTGTACCTGCACTCTGTCTGACAGGTTGTATCTGTGGACGATGTCCTCCTGCAGTCTCACAAAGTCCTCACTGAGCTCCACACCGACCAGCTGAGAGGCTGCACTGAACACATAGCCCTAACACACACACACACACACAGACACACACACACACACACACAGACACACACACAGACACACACACAGACACACACACACACACACACAGACACACACAGACACACACACACACACACACACACACACACACAGACACACACACACACACACACACACACACACACACAGACACACACACACACACACACACACACACACAGACACACACACAGACACACAGGCGTTGATTTAATGTTAAGAACTCTACTGGGTTCTGCTGAGACCTGCTGGGCTCTACTGGGTTCTACTGACCCCGTACAGGACAGCTCCCAGTCTGGAACCCACATCCACCAGCATCCGGCCACTCAGGTCCGGAAGAACGTTCTCAAACAGGAACTGAAGCTCCGGGATGGAGAAGGAGTGAGACAGGAAGTCTGCAGGAGGAAGACAGGAGAAGAAGATGTAAGCAGGAAGAACGTCAGCGATGAGGAGGAAGAGGAAGAGTGTTCTGACCCAGAGGAGCGGTTCTGTGGGATCCACAGGTGAGACAGTACGATCGACTCATGGTTCCGTTCTCACACAGAGAGTCCACCTGATCTTCATCATACAGGAAGCTGTCCACGTGGACCGTCGGCCGGGAGCACTGCTGCATCTGAAACATCATCATCTTCATCATCTTCATCATCTTCATCATCATCAATATCATCAATATCATCAATATCATCATCAATATCATCATCATCAACATCATCATCATCAATATCATCATCATCATCATCATCACCATCATCAATATCATCATCATCATCATCATCATCACCATCATCAATATCATCATCAATATCAATATCAACAGTAATTATACAGTACTACTACTAATAATATAATAATTATTATTATTTAGTGCTGCCAAAGTTAACGCGTTCATTTTGGCGATTATTTTTAAACATTTAATGCATTAAAATCAATTAACGTGGTTTTGTTTACTTCCGGTGGCGGCTGACCCATAACTTTTGGTCACATGCGCTGGCCAACCGGGCAAACATCTATCTTAACTAAAGCAGAGTCTATGGCGGAAAGATGGATAAGGTCGGACTTTTAGGGGGAAAGTTTCCTTTTTAAAAGTTGCCCGACGGCTCGTTGGACAAAGCCAAGGCAATTTGCACAGTTTGCAAAGCCGAATTTAATTACCACAGAAGTAACACGTCTTTAGGGTTAATGCCATCTCTGAATTTAACAGAGTCCTATAACGACTTTAGTCCCTCTGAAATTGATAATCTTGTCGATGGTGCTGCAGGCTCACTACGATCAACATTAGACTCTATCGCTCCTATAAAAAGGAAATTATTAAAACATAGGAGACTAGCACCTTGGTATAACCACCAAACCCGCCAGTTAAAACAAATAGCTAGGAAATCTGAAAGGAAATGGCGCTCTTCCAAATTATCAGAATATCGCTCAATTTGGCAAGATAATCTTAAAATTTATAGAAAGGCCCTCCGTAATGCCAGAGGAGCCTATTACTCAGCACTAATAGAAGAAAATAAGAATAACCCTAGGTTCCTCTTCAGCACTGTAGCCAGGCTGACAGAGAGTCACAGCTCTATTGAGCCACATATCCCCATAAACTTAAGTAGCAATGACTTCATGAGCTTCTTCTATAATAAAATTATTACTATTAGAGAAAAAATTAATCACCAACTGCCATCAACAGTTATCAGTGGCTCTCCAAGTTCAGGGACTTCTGTCTAATGTAAACTTAGATATATATTTAGACTGTTTTTCTGCTATCGATCTTCATCAGTTAACTTCAATCATTTCTTCATCGAAGCCATCAACCTGTCTGTTAGACCCGATCCCAACTAGGCTGCTTAAAGAAGTTTTTCCCTTAATTGGCACTTCTTTACTGGATATGATTAATCTTTCTTTATTATCAGGATATGTACCACAGTCCTTTAAAGTAGCTGTAATTAAACCCCTTCTTAAAAAGTCTACTCTTGACCCAGGGGTTTTAGCCAACTATAGACCGATTTCTAACCTCCCCTTCCTCTCTAAGATTCTGGAGAAAGTAGTCGCCAAAGAGTTGTGTGACTTTCTACATAACAATAGTTTATTTGAGGATTTTCAGTCAGGATTTAGAGTTCATCATAGCACAGAGACAGCTCTGGTTAAAGTTAATAATGACCTTCTGACTGCTTCTGACAATGGACTTGTCTCTGTACTTGTATTATTAGATCTTAGTGCTGCATTTGACACCATTGACCATGATATTCTTTTACAGAGACTTGAGCCTCAAATTGGCATTAAAGGAACAGCCCTAACCTGGTTTAAGTCATACTTTATCAGATCGTTCTCAGTTTGTACATGTTAACGATGAATCCTCCATAAATACTAAAGTTAGTCATGGAGTTCCACAAGGTTCTGTACTTGGACCAATACTATTTACTTTATATATGCTCCCTTTAGGCAACATTATTAGGAATCACTCCATTAACTTTCACTGTTATGCAGATGATACGCAGTTATATCTATCAATCAAACCCAATGAAATTAATCAATTATCTAAATTACAAACATGTCTTAAGGACATAAAATCCTGGATGAGCTGCAATTTTCCTGATGTTAAACTCAGAAAAAAACGAAATTCTTGTTCTTGGCCCCAAAAACCTTAGAGACTCATTGTCTAAAGATATAGTTACTCTAGATGGCATTAACTTGGCCTCTAGCACCACTGTCAGGAATCTTGGAGTTATCTTTGATCAGGATTTGTCATTTAACTCCCACATAAAGCAGACCTCTAGGACTGCCTTCTTTCATTTACGTAATATTAGAAAAATTAGACACATACTATCACAGACAGATGCAGAAAAACTAATCCATGCATTTGTTACTTCAAGGCTGGATTACTGCAACTCTTTATTATCAGGTTGCCCCAATAAGTCCATTAAAACGCTCCAATTAATTCAGAACGCTGCAGCACGAGTACTGACAGGAACTAGAAAAAGAGATCACATCTCTCCTGTACTAGCTACTCTGCATTGGCTCCCTATAAAATGTAGAATTGAATTTAAAATCCTCCTCCTCACCTATAAAGCTCTTCATGGTCAGGCCCCTTCATATCTTAAAGAGCTCATAGTACCCTATTACCCCACTAGAACACTACGTTCTCTGAATGCTGGGCTACTTGTGGTTCCTATAGTCTCTAAAAGTAGAACAGGAGCCAGAGCCTTCAGTTACCAAGCTCCTCTCCTGTGGAACCAGCTTCCAGTTGTGGTTCGGGAGGCAGACACCCTCACCACATTCAAGAGTAGGCTTAAGACATTCCTCTTTGATAAAGCTTATAGTTAGGGCTGGATCAGGTGAGTCCTGAACCATCCCTTAGTTATGCTGCTATAGGCCTAGACTATCGGGGGATTTCCCATGGTGCACTGAGCTCCTCTCTTCCTCTCTCTTTCTGCACTCATTCATGTCCCTTTAATGCATGTTACTAACTTCACTTCTTCCCCGGAGTTCTTGTGCTTTCTCGTCTCGCAGGTTCTCATGGATCCTGGTGGAGCCTCCTGCCATGGTCCTGCTAGATTGCCATTGCCAATACTGTTGTTGCTGTGCACCTGTCTGTCTGTCTGTCTGTCTGTCTCTCTCTCTCTCTCTCTCTCTCTCTCTCTCTCTCTCTCTCTCTCTCTCTCCAACTGGTCGAGACAGACGACCACCCACCTAGAGCCGGAGGATCTGTCCTAGGTTTCTGCCTTTTAACAGGCAGTGTTTCCTTGCCCTTGTCTCCAAGTGCTTGCTCATGGTGGTACTGTTGGGTCTCTGTAATTAATGTTAAAGAGTTCGGTCTAGACCTGCTCTATTTGAAAAGTGTCCTGAGATAACTTCTGTTATGAATTGGCGCTATACAAATAAAATTGAATTGAATTGAATTGTTATTAGTGTTATTAGTATTAGTGTTATTAGTGTTATTAGTATTAGTATTATTAGTATTAGTGTTATTAGTGTTATTAGTGTCAGTGTTATTAGTGTTATTAGTGTCAGTGTTATTAGTGTTATTAGTGCCAGTGTTATTAGTGTCAGTGTTATTAGTGTCAGTGTTATTAGTGTTATTAGTGTTATTAGTGTTATTAGTATTAGTGTTATTAGTGTCAGTGTTATTAGTGTTATTAGTGTTATTAGTGTCAGTGTTATTAGTGTCAGTGTTATTAGTGTTATTAGTGTTATTAGTGTCAGTGTTATTAGTGTTATTAGTGTTATTAGTATTAGTGTTATTAGTGTCAGTGTTATTAGTGTTATTAGTGTTATTAGTGTCAGTGTTATTAGTGTCAGTGTTATTAGTGTTATTAGTGTTATTAGTGTTCCAGTACCTTGCAGTGGGCGGTGCTCTCCGAGGGGAACATGGCGTTTGGCGGTAAACTGGCTCTCAGGTCGTCAGAAATGTTCCTCAGGATCACTTTGTTGTTGTTGTTGTTGTCTGACAGCAGCTGATCCAGTTCATCTGCAGGGAGGAGAACAGCTCACAGTACGGAGGCCCACACAGTCCACTTCACTCACAGCTCAGGTACTGTTAATACTGTTCAACCTATTGATCGGTGATCACTAATCGATGCTTCCAGGTGTGTTTACCTGAGTTTCTCATCCAGTGCAGTAGTTTGGGGAGTTCCCGCGGGTTCACTCTGTTCAGCAGCTGCACGAGCTCTGACTGCGCGGCGGGAACATCCATCTCCACCCCGAGGACGGATCGATGGGACGGATCGATGGGACGGATCGATGGGACGGATCAGGATCAGATCAGATCCGCTCTGCAGGGCTGCAGCAGGAACGTGTCTGTGGTTTTAAGGTGGACCCTGCAGACTCCCAGCAGCTGCTGGTCCGTCCGGAACCTCTGCTGGTCCGTCCGGAACCTGCTCCGGTGAGAACACCGACAGTCTGAACGCAGACGGAACCGGTTGAAGACGATAAGATTCAGAATCCCGCTGCTCTTCCGGATCCTTCAGACCACCTTAAGAGGACAAACAGACCCCGGAAGCAGTTGGTTTTTTTTCTTTAAATAAAACTTTAATGAGTTAAACACGTTTACAAAATATGAATAAATAATATTAACCGTCGTCAGTGAAGGTTTATAATGAAACATATGGAGGCCAGGATAACAAATAACAATAACAAATGTATTAGAATGATAAAATAATGTTTTTATCATTCATTGTTTTTTTCTAAATGTTTCTAAAACTATTAAATATTCTATAAAAACTAAATAAATGTAATAACATATTATTTAATATTATTTACAGTTTAAACTGAAATACACGTTGTTGCCCGACAGGTGGCAGTAATGAGTCTCCAGCTGCCGTTAAATGGACAGAAGAAGAAGTCCGACGACGACGATGAGAAGTGTTTCCGGGTCAGTTCGGATTAGATGACGTTTCTCTGGAGAGTTTCGGTGTTTTCCGTTTGATCAACGTCACCAACGGTCGGTAAGAAACAGCCGTTATTCTCCGTTTAACTCTAAATAACGTTAATCTCCCCTTACTGACCGTTACTGACCGTTACTGACCGTTACTGATCGTTACTGACCGTTACTGACCGTTACTGACCGTTACTGACCGTACACACCGTACACACACACACACCGTACACACCGTACACACACACACACCGTACACACCGTACACACACACCGTACACACACACACACCGTACACACCGTACACACACACACCGTACACACCGTACACACCGTACACACACACACACCGTACACACCGTACACACACACACACCGTACACACACACACCGTACACACACACCGTACACACACACACA
>NW_026136862.1:227500-230000 GCF_905237075.1 Dicentrarchus labrax | reverse complement strand
CAAGGTTGAAGGAATGGAGACAATAACAAAAGTTACTGTGTATTAATCAATAATCAATAATCTGAACAGTTTAATCAGGTTTCAGTCAGAATTATTGAGAGTTGAAATGTTACATCAGCGGTAACTGGCTGTCTCCATGGCAACGGTGGACTTCCTGTTTACCACTGAGGGTGGACAGAATAACAGAAACAGCTGTGAACCCCTGTTCAGGAGAGCCTGCGATTATGGGATGTATGCTGTGTGTAACTCTACGCTGATTATCAATAGGAGAGGAACTTATTGATCAGGATCAATAAAGGTCGATGAATGTGTGTTTGATGACTGAATCTTCTCCTCTGTACAGGAAGTGTGTGGCTTCCTGCTGTGACTCTCACCTGTCAGCTGATCTGCTGACTTACTGAGCGCGCTCAGTCGGGGTTTTCCATCAACACACACACACAGATTTTGGTGCCAACACACGGTAAGTCGAAGTCTTAAAGTTCTTCGATTTAAAATCCCTCAGAGTTCAGTCCTGGTTGATCGGGGCTCTCCTGTAGGCTCTGCTGGTAAATGTGGTTCTGTTTAACTAACTAACTAGTTTAACTAGTTAGTTAGTTAAACTAGTGTAGTTTTAATAACGCAGTCAGGCAACAGTTGGCCTGTTTGCATCATTCTGTCAGATAATCTGTGAACAGCGACCGTAGCTCTGGTTACCTCACACCAACACTTCCTGTTTACAGACGATGTCGCCACTTTCATCACTATTTTTATTGATTATTGATCAGATATTTATTCAATATGGTTTTATATGACATTTATTGGCAGTTAGATGTGACGCAACAGTGACATCATCTCAGACATCATAAATCCTTAATTCACGGGCAGAGTGAGAGAGACACCATGTGACTGTGTATAGAGAATAATGTTTAATATCAATGTCTCTGTTCAATAACATTCAGATATTATTGATCAGTGATCCTGTGTGTACGTTAATGTATTGTAATCTGCTGATTAATGAGATAATAACCCCCTAATGGTTAATTATTGATCATTAATCTGCAAATCAAACTTCAGCTGTCAGTTTAAGTTTGACCTCTGATGACCTCACCACAACTGTCCAATCAGTGAGCTCCCAATCAGCCCATGTGACTTCAGTGGGTTTCTTTTTTCAGGATCCGTTCAGACCGCCATCATGGTGTTAGCCGACCTGGGGAGGAAGATCACCTCTGCGCTGAGGTCACTCAGCAACGCCACCATCATCAATGAGGAGGTAAGTCGGGTCACGTGACCAAAAATATCACACGTTCCGATTATTTGAACTTTTATGATTTAATCATCATATAAATATAAAGGATGAATACATTATATGTTAATGGTACCTGGAACAGCAGACTGACTGTGAGAGTTTCAGGTGCTCAACGCCATGTTGAAGGAGGTGTGTGCTGCTCTGCTGGAGGCCGACGTCAACATCAAACTGGTCAAACAGCTGAGAGAGAACGTCAAGTGAGTATCAAACACCAGAGTCCTGCTCCAGGATCTAAACCTGATCCAGTCCAGCAGCTGAGATTGAACCACTGTCTCTGGTGTCCCTACAGGTCTGCCATAGATCTGGAGGAAATGGCTTCAGGTCTGAACAAGAGGAGGATGATCCAACACGCCGTCTTCAAGGAGCTCGTCAAGGTCCGATCATCAGTCCTGGAAGAGTTTTCTAGAACTCAGAATGTTCTTAAACTGTAGTAAAAATCAGTTGGATGGTCTTCACATTCAGATTATGTCCAAAAACCTCTTAAAATGTTCTCAAGTCAGCTGTGAGTCACTCAGGAGTTAACTGCAGGGTGTGTTTGCTGTCTCCAGCTGGTGGACCCCGGTGTGAAGGCCTGGACCCCCACCAAAGGAAAGAACAACGTCATCATGTTTGTTGGTCTGCAGGGTAGCGGGAAAACTACAACCTGCTCCAAGGTGACAGCACACACCTGTAGATAGACCACGCCCCCTATATTGACTAGTTGTGATGTAATTTGATGCAGAGCGCCCCCTGCTGTCTGCTGTCTGACTGACTGCTTTGTTTCCTGCAGCTGGCCTATTATTACCAGAGGAAAGGTTGGAAGACCTGCCTGATCTGTGCCGACACTTTCAGAGCTGGTAAACAACACTTCCCTTCCTTTATTCACCTGTAAACACTTTATTCACCTGTAAACAACACTTTATTCACCTGTAAACAACACTTCCCTTCTTTTATTCACCTGTAAACAACACTTCCCTTCTTTTATTCACCTGTAAACAACACTTCCCTTCTTTTATTCACCTGTAAACAATCCTTTATTCACCTGTAAACAACACTTCCCTTCTTTTATTCACCTGTAAACAACATTTCCCTTCTTTTATTTACCTGTAAACAACACTTCCCTTCTTTTATTCACCTGTAAACAACACTTCCCTTCTTTTATTTACCTGTAAACAACATTCCCTTCTTTTATTCACCTGTAAACAACATTCCCTTCTTTTATTCACCTGTAAACAA